>NC_056736.1:499868032-500046841 GCF_019279795.1 Protopterus annectens
CCCCCTCCCTCTTTTCTCCTTTGTTACTTTTCCCACAATAAGTATACATGAGTGATTAGTGTTTACTTTGAGAATCTTTAATACTTTAAATTACATTTTGATAGCTACTTAATAACCATTTGGCAAAACTGTTAGTTTACTTAGATAAATTATATACTTAGAATATTGTAAGTTTGGTATATGAGACTTGCCACTGATAAATAATTGGCTTACCTGTATTTTTTGTTATATATATATATATATATATATATATATATATATATATATATATTTATTTATTAATGGCCAGATTTTATAAAGTTTGTGAAATCTGGTTCATTTCACTGATCTCAGCACAAAACTTGTGGATAAGCCTGTAATATCTAAATATGGCTCAATGAACTTAGAATATCTTGGCACATAACATAATTGAGAAGCAGCATTGATGCACTGTCTAGCAGGCACAGCCTCTCTGCTTTTTCTCCTTCTGGCTGCTCCTGTTAGGGGTCACTGTAGTAGATCATTGATCTACAGAACAAGTGGCATGAGAGTTTTACAGTGTCAAGTTGCCAGCCCAACACCCAATACCCAACCTTTCTCAGAAGACACACAAACGCACACCTAGGGCCAATTTAGAGTGTCCAATCAACCTGCAGCATGTCTTTGGAATGTGGGAGGAAACCAAAGGAAACCCATGCAAACACAGGGAGGACATACAGACTCTGCACAGAAGGCACCCCAGATGAGAATCACACCAGAGAACCTCTTGCTGTGAGGTGGTAACTCTAACTGCTGCAGCACTGTGCCACCCAGGCATGGCCTCTCTGCTAATTCATAAAAACTGTCTCATAATGCTTGTTTTACATTAACAAAGTTACAAAAATTAGATCATCCCAATCTAAGTGGCATGACATTCATAAGTAATACATATCTTCAGCAATCTATCCAGTAAACTTAGATACAACTATCTCTGTAAGTCATTTATGAATAAAATATGCTTACAGTTTCTAATAAAAGAATTAATAATGGTGAAGGGCAATTACAGCCACATTACCACAACTGACAGCAGCTAACAATGGGTGTGGGACATGTGTGGTAAACACAGGTAATGCACACACCCAAGGAAATAGGGACATATAAAAGCCGAAGTGGGGTGAGGATGAAGAAGAGGGACACATAAGGGGTATGTTGCAATAGGAAAATCAGAGTGACAGTCAGAGGGGCATGGGCATTTTTTTTGGTAGGAATAGGCTTTATTTTTTTTTTGGAGAATATAAGAAAAGGAAAAGACAAGGAAAGAGGAGGAGAAGGCAGCACAGCAGTTATGCACATATAACAAATATCACAAGACATGACAGAGAAAGGTCAGAAAAGAAATGGTAAGGAAAGGTAAGGTACGCAGACAGCATACTCTACAACATGTGCAATGGAAAGTTGACAAACAAGGTGGGGATGCATACCAGTCATGGTGAAATGCAGAAATACATATGTACCTATGAAGTATTATTATATGGCATGTTGCAAACTGTGTGTGAGTCATACCTGTATTTCTATCACCGATGTCATTTGCATGTTGTAAGGTAATAAATAGGGATCACAGTACACATTGGATATTGAATCCAACACCCAAGTAGTCTGACAGCAGTGCAAGTATAAGCCAAGCAGATGAGCAAATGCAGACCATGAAATGCTGGAGAATACAAGCAGAGAATGGAAAAAAAAACATAACCTTTGACCATACATGTGAAAGGCAAACAACCAAGCACAGTGCCAACACAAGACCTTCTAACAAAACAACTACATTAAAATGAACAAGAATTCAGTGAAAGGTGAACATATAACATGTGTATGTGCAAGATATATGACATACCTACATACCTACAAAGGTGGAAGGGAGGTGGACAACATAGGCTCACTAAAAAGTAGAACATAGCAGCAAAACTACGCAGGTAAATGATAAAGCAGGATCACACTAAGGTGACACATAACAAATGTGTGTATACCACATAGGGTGGTGTTGAAGTTAACCCAAACTACACTGACGTGAATGGCCAATGTATGTCACGTGGGTAGACTGGATTGCAGATGTCAAAAAAATGGCCATGTATAAATCAAGCACACACCGTTTTGTGCAATTGTATAACAGCAAGAGGCATTGGTAAACAAGTGAAGAATCAATATCATATACACATATATACTGTCATGCCAGTGTAAAACAAAACTTGTGGAATAAACACCTGCAGTTAGATATCACTAACCATGGCTATGACTGAGCAGAGGACAGTCCTGTGAACAACATTATAGCACATTAACATAAAGTCAATGGCTGCTCACAGTCCTAAGGTACAATGATGTTTCTATATTGATCGAAATATGTGCAGCAACATGTACATAAATCAGTGCATATGTACGCCATTTGCCAAAATGTGCAAATTTATGACTAAGGAATGTATGTGGAAATATAAGATAGGACAAAAAAGGCATGCTGTAAACTTGCAGAATAAATCAGCATTACCATGGTTTATCCATGAATGGTACCTTGCTGGTCTATGCGTTCAGTAAAGTAGGCCTGCCCATATGTAGCCAACACATTTATATGATACAACATGACATCATCATTGTCTCTACATGTGACACATGATGCCAGTATGCTAGTGTGACAGCATAAGTGCCATCCAAAACATAGAGGCAAGAACCTGTCCTACTGTTGAACAGACATGATATGGCAACCCTCAAATCATATCCTTCATCATCATCAATCTTCTTTTTTCCCATTTTCTACATGGTGTCAGAGTGTTGTGTCAACTGTCACCATCTCTCTTAATTCAATGCCACTCTCCTACTTTCTTCAACACTAAAGCCTGACTGTCAATGGTCTTTTCACACAAAATCCTTCTACATATTTGCTAGATGGCCTCATTTGCTCTTGCCTTCTTCCTGTCTATCCCAAATCTTCTTTACCAGATTTTCTTCTCCTTTTCTGCACATGTGCCTAAACCACTGAAATCTGTTCTCTTTGACCTTGTCTGCATTTGGAGGTACTTTGGCTTCTGGTCTTTTGTCTTCATTTCTTCTTTTGTCCCACAGTGTGCATTCTAACAGCTGTCTCAGGCACTTCACCTCTATGATGTTTGGCTTTCTCAACTTCTCTGCCTTTACTGTCCAGGTTTCTGTACCGTACAGTAGTACTGGTAACACCACTGATTTATATATCTTACTTTTCAACTTTGTTGACATTTTTAAGTCATAGACTACCCCTGACACTCTGTGTCAGTTTGTTGCAGCCCTCTGATTCTAGCTTTGACACCATCTTTCAAACTTCCCTTCTTCTCAGCCACCCTTCCCAGATACTCGAGGCTGTTAACCAGTTCTACAGTTTTTTGTCTATCTAAACCTTCATCTTCTTCTGATTTCCCCCATTTGCTGCCATTACAACTGTCTTATCTGTACTCAGTTTTATTCCATGAGCCTTCAGTTTTGCATTATATTTTCCTATCTTTTGCTGAAGTTCTTGCTCAGAACCTGCCTGTAATGCCACATCATCAGCATACAGCAACTTTGTTGATCTGTCCCCATCTGACCTCTTTGCTAATATAGTTCATCATCAGTATGAACAGCAGTGGACTCAAAGCCAAACCCTGATGCACATCCACTTCCATTGGGAACCCCTCTATGAGTCCAAACACTGTTTGCACTAGATTCATTAAGTCTTTGTACATAGCCCCTACCAATTCTACCAATGTTTCTGGGATTTCAAACCATCTCATGATTGCCCAAATCAGCTTTCTTTGGGCCTTGTCATATGCTTTCTCCAAGTGTAGGAATGCCTAATTTGACTCTTTCCCCATCTCTATCTTCTTCTCAACCACCTGCCTCATTGGATCAGTTGTGCTTCATCCTGATCTGAATCCAAACTGCTCATCTCCCATCTTACTTTCTACTGCTCTTCATATTTGTTTATCGATCACCTTCTGCAGGCCTTTCATGCAGAGTTACAAAAATTTGATACCTCTGTACTGTCCACAGTTGTGAATATCCCCTTTGTTCTTGTATACTGGCACTAGTATACTTATTTTCCAGTCATCTGGGATAAGCCTTTATCTCCATACTGCTATGAGTACACTCAGGAGCCATTTCTTCCCTATCTCACACAAAATCATGTTTCCTGTGACCTCATCTGAGCCTGCTGCTTTGCCTGACTTCATTTTCCTCAGTACTGGTCTTACTTCTTCTAGAGTGGGCTCTGTCACTCTCCTATCTAGGACACAATAGAAGAGACTTCATGGGTTCTGTTTGAGTAGCTTTATTTTATGCAAACATCACTATAGAAGATTACTGACTTTAACTCAAGTAACTTATATACAGATTAACAACTACGATCTTGCATGCTCTCTCCCTAGCTGCTCTTTCAAAATGGTATTAGGGATTGCATGTGTCTAGAATATATAACTGCACTTATAACCTTCACATAACCACGGTGGTGGTGCTGCGGTACCGTTGTTGCCTCACAGTAAGACACTGTCCGGTTTGATTCTCAGCTAGAGCGTCTTCTGTGTGGAGACATGCATGAATGGGCATACCTTCGTTGAAGGTTGTGCATCAGGGCTGGTAACTCGGCATGTAAAAATCAACTACCAATCATTAGCGGAACGGAGTTCCGCTGTGGCAACCCCTAACTGGGAAAAGCTGAAAGACACACTTATAGCCTTGAAATGCTTCTTAAAGATACAGCATACACATTACTTGCACTCCGATCTAGAGGCTCCTTCTCTTCTCTTATTGTAGGCTGTGTCTAGGCAGTAAAGCTGTTGAGGGGTTTTCTTCTCTCAGAAGCTGCTGGAAGTATGCCCTCCATCTGCCTTTGATGTCCTCTGGGCTGGTGAGAAGGTTGTAGCTGGCATCCCTTATGAATGGTGTCTGACTGTCTTCTTTTATCTTTCTGTCTTTGCTGTACAACCTGATAGTTTCTTTGTGCCATTTACTGAGTCGCTTTCCAGAAGTTGGTAGAGTGTCTCTGATGCTTTGTTTTTGCTACTGCAACTCCTCTCTTAGCCTTTTTGTTAGCTAGACAATATTTCTTCCTAGCCTGGATAGTCTTTTCTACCTACCACTTTTTCCTGCACTCTTTTAATGATTTCCTGGACTTTTGTATTCCACCACCAGCTTTCTGTATGTACTTTGCATCTATATCATGTTGGTCACATATCTGTTCCATTGTCCTCACATCTCCTGTTTTGAGGTGCTACCATTCTTCTTCAAGTCCACCCATTTCACAAAGACAATACCTATGGTCCCGAGGGCTCACCCTGATGGGGATGTATTTTACAAATGATCTCCCAAGAAATTTTATTGAATGAGTCTGTCAAAGCCCATGCCATATCCAGGAAAAAAATACCATCATGTCCCTTGTTTGTGCCCAAAAGACATCAGTCATCACCTCCCAGATTTGTTCCTGGTAGTTGTCTTGGGGTGATGCTGGATGATATCTCCTCTGGGATGCAGCAGGGATGATGGCAAATGAAGGTCCAGTTTCCTTATCATCATCTCCTCTGTTATGGTCATCATCATCATCACTGGAAGACTCAGACAGTAGTCTGGGAAGCACTCATCTCTGAAGTCTAATCATTGAGTTGCCATGCTTCCCATGCTCTGTCAAGGTGAATCACAAGATGAGAAAGAACATACATAATATGTATACCTGCAATGATATGAGTGCATAACATACTCACTGTGATGCAATGCGCAGGTAGGAAACAGTCAGTATGAAACCTTGGACTATGGTATGCCCATTGTCAAGTGCACCATCATATGTGATGAAGGCAATTTATCAAAACCATAAGAATGAAAACCACATGTCTCTCGGGCCACACATTCCTATGAAAATCATGGTTGACATTAAAACACAAACTGATGTACACATCTGAAATCTAACAGGCATTGAACACTATCTCATCAACATGTGATGTCTGCATATGAGAATAAAGGTATAGAGCATACATTGCAGGTGTCATTAAAACAACATTCAAAGATGAAATTACCAAAAATGAAGATATAGCAGAAGTATAATAAAAATAATTGCTAATAGTAGATGTATCTTCATGCACACGACACATTCCCTATGTCCTATTATCTATACTTATGGATGTTTTCAATACAGGCCTATGTTATGGCCACTGTAGCCATCATAGAATGTGAGAAGATTCCTTCAGGCTATGCCATGGCATGCATAACACAACTTACCAGTGGAAATCTTGTTACTACCTGAACACTTGTTTATCAGCCATCATTATGCATGACAAGCATGTGCACAGCTATTACACTTATATAACATGACATTTGAAGAGACGCATGCCATGACACTGTGTCATGCAACACTGACATGTGTCCACCTTGCAAAAAAACACTGTGAAAATTACAACATAACAAAAGTACTGTGAGCGACATTGCCTAATACTTAATAATTAATAATAATAATAATAATAATAATAATAATAATAATGATAATAATAATAATAATAATAATAATAACAATGATAATAATAATAATAATAATGTGTGCCTCACTACAGCAGACTGTCTGAGAGAATATCACTATTTCCATGTTTCCTATCGTGTATGTGTGCCCTGCACATTTATATTGGTGTGTGAATGTCAACTATAACCCAGGTGTCTATCCATGTAATGAGTCTCATGCTACCAATAAACATATTGATGTAATGAAAATATAGTGAGACAGTCCAATGGGAATATAAAAGCTATATGCAAAAGAGATGAGCAAGGCAACATAGGTCATTGGCTGACCCAACATCAAATCAGTGGAATGCAACATAACACCCTAGAAATAACAGACATTCATAAACACAGTCATATCCTGTGACATGAAAACATAGGTTATGTCATACAAACATTAATATCTGTCTGCTAATGTATCAGTGCCCTGCATGCATTTATTAGCAATCACTATGTATGACACTGCAAAATGCAAACAGCATGATGGTGATTGCTGATTATGTAACAGTGAGTTAGAAATGATAAATAGGAATGCCTATGAGCATAACTATCCCTAAACACAGTAAACAAATGTGTTGTAATCAAGCCACCAAAAGTGCTGCAGGCAGATGTAATATCTATGTTCATAGGTTCATAGTTTCATAGGTAAGTACTAGGCTATCTGCCCAAGGGCATTTATAAGCCTAGCCAGAGTGTGTTGGCTTTCGCCACCCCCTTAGGTTAGTTCCCTGTGCCTCTGACCAGCAGAGCCATTAGTTCCCTGCGCCACTGTCCAGCAGAGCCACTGCAGTGATCCCTGGGGTAAATTTTCTGTTTCCCATCTACCCGTCAAGGTTTCTCTTGAAGAGTGCTAGTGAGGGGCTCTGCCTGATGTATATTGGAATCTTGTTCCAAAGCATGGGGAGTCTGGGTCAGGAATCTATCCCTCCAGCACGTCCTATTTATCATTGTGGTAAGGTTTATATCCCTAGAACGTGTGGCTCTCAGGGATTTGTTTTTTTTTAGGTGGAGCATATCCATCAATTCTGGGTTGGACATGGCCTTGTATGTCAAGCAGAGATCACCTCTGAGTAAGCGGTATGCAACCGAGTACAGCTGGAGTTTCTTTAGTCGGGCTGCATAGGTCATCTGTTTGAGGCCAGTAATCCTCTTGGTGGGGTACTTTTGTGGTCTTTCCAGCTGTTACAGGTGTTTTGTAAGGTACATCCCAAATGAGGTGTTGTATTCCATAATGGGGTCTAATAAGTGATGAGCAGAGAGGCACAATAACCCCCTTTGTTCTGGATGAGAACCCTTTTGAGATTAGGTGGGCCACATAGAAGGATTTTCTATCCACCTTGGCAATATGATTATCAAAGGAGAGATTGCTATCTACTTGGTTCCCCAGATCCCTTATTACTTTTTCCTGTATTTACGGGACTACTACCTATGTGGTAGTTCGCGAGTACTTTGTTTTTTCCAAAGGGGATGATTATGCACTTTTTGGCATTCAGCTTGAGGCCATGATTTTGACGCCAGGTATCTGTCTCAGTGAGACCCTTCTGGAGGGTGTCTCTATCAGCCAGAGAATCAGTTATGTCCCCTAGTTTGCATTCATCTGCGAACTTGGTCAGCCAAAGTCCTCCTGTGCTTGCCTGTACCTCTGAGAAGTATATACCAAACAGGAGGGGTCCTAGGACTGAGCCCTGGGGGATGCCACTTGTAACCGGTTTAGAGTCAGACCTAGAGTTTGCAACTCTCACCGTGTGGGTTCTGTTCGTGAGCCAATTTGCAACCCATCTAATGACGTAGGGGTTAATGTTCAGGTTGGTGAGTTTGTCTATAATACCAGAATGGGGAATGGTGTCGAAAGCCTTTGTGAGGTCTAGGTAGGCTGTGTGGACCTCCTTACCCTCATCTAATATCTTGGTAACTGTCTCTTGGTAATCTGCCCTTAACAAAGCCAAACTGGGTGGGGTCCAAAGTTTGGAGGCTCCCAATGTCTCTGTTAATAAGTTCCATGATGATGTGCACCATAGCCTTGCAGACCAGGCTAGTCAGGCTTATAGGGCGATAGTTCCTGGGGTCCGTTGTGGCACCACCTTTGTGGAGTGGGATAACTGTTGCTGTGCACCACTCTGTGGGTACATAGCCTGTAGAGAGGCTGAGTTTGAACAGTGTGTTTAGGTGAGGGGTTAGTTCATTTTGGAGCTCTTGTAAGACACAGCCTGGGACACCATCCGTTCCCAATGAGACTGTGTTTTTGGCTTTAGATAGGGCTGTTTTAACCTGTGTGTCAGTGATTTCTGGGGCCTTACATTCTTCTGGTATGGTTATGGGCCCTTTAGGGGGTGAAAGGGGTGTGACGTTTGCACTGAACCTGTCTCCCAAAATGGTGGCAATATCAGTCAGTTCAGTGTATTTTGTGCCATTCTGCACCAACTCAGAGAAGATCTGAGAGTTTCCACTTAGGTTCTTGACATAGCTAAGGACCCCTTTGTGGTTATCTTTGGAGTCCTTGGAAATTTTTATTTCGAAGCTAGCCTTGGATGATTTAATGAGGGATCATAGTTTCTTGCTGATACTGATCAGGGATGTCTTTCCTTCTAGGGATTTTGCTCTTATCTGTAGTAGTTTCCTCCTTCTATTGTAGAGCCTGTTTATGGCAGGGGTCCACCAGACTGGTTTCCTTTTCTTGCAGGAGTGAGTCTTGGTTTTACTTGGGATAGCATGATCCATGCATTCCTGCAGATGATCATAGAGTGCCTTTGTATAGGTTTCAGCAACTTGGACAGCATTGTCCACTGGCGTGGGGGCTGTGAACCTTTCCACCGCAGTCTTAAGCAATGTGAACTTTGCTTTTCAAAAGGTTTTCATAGTGGTTTCCTTGACTGGGGTTGGGGGCAGAATGTGAATATCCAGAGTGATTAGTCTATGGTCTGATCTAACCAACAAGGGGTTGACGTCAGGTGTGGAACACCGGTTGCCCATGTTAGTGATGACCAGGTCCAATATGTTGTTCCCTCTGGTGGGGGTGCTGACCAGTTGATCCAGGGCATTTGAGTTTATAAATTCTAGGAAGCATTGGACAAGGGAGTTAGTACTTGAGTAGTTCTCCCTGTTAATGTTTGGGTAGTTGAAATCACCCAGTATTAGGGTGTTTGGTAGGACCTTCATATTTCCCAGTGTCTCCAGAAATGCGGAATGGGGGTCCTAGGTCATGGTGGGTGATCTGTAGCAAGCTACAATTTGGATTGCAGTTTTGCCCATTGTTAGTTGCACTTGGATGATCTCCGATGGATCGTGCTGCGCCACTAACCTGGAGGTGTGAGTATCCTTGATGAATATGGATACACCCCTGCCTTTTGTGTTTCGGTCCAGGTTCTGTGGCCAAAAAGTATGGTATGAGTTATAGCCTGGTAGTGCTGGGGTGCTCTCTGGAGCCTTAAACCAGGTTGAACTGTTGAACTGAAGACATGTCAGACATATTTCAGCAACAACAGTGTGAACACTGAGACAGCAGACACCCATTCAGTATGTGAATAGGCAGGCCATGCACAACAGCTTGGTCACTAAGCATCACATCCAGATGTACAAGTGTGTCCACACATACAGTGCAAACAACAGGCAAAGCACTATTAACTTCCATGTGAACAATCACAATCAAAAGCACTGTGATAGTTGCACATAACTGACTTTCATCTAGGTTGGGGTATACAATTTAAAACATTATCTTCAGCAAATGTGGACTACTGCTAACTCATATGTAAACATATTTTTAATAAATTTGTACTGGTAATCACAGGGATTGCATGACTAATGCACACCGCATACAATTCGTCACTTGTGCATCGAGGTCCATTTTGGTTTTGTGCACCAACTGTGTGGAGTCTGTGTTTTTTAATCTGAGTGTTAGAACTTATTCTATGTTTTTTGTGATGGTCACTGATGAATTAATGGCTTTTCTCATTCAATTTACTTCTGAATCCAACGATATTGCCTGTTTTACTGATCTGATTCCCAACCAAGGGGCAGTTGTCGGTAGTTCAGCAGGATGTTAAACTACAAACTTATGTTTGGACACTTGGATTTTAGAACTTAGATTAAGGCTGATATGGCCCAAAAGAGTCTAAGGTATTTTTTTCAACCTGGCATTGATTTGGATGGCATCATTCTTATGAAACTGTGATGCTGAAGTTAACAAAGAGACTTATCTCTTTAAAAAACATTGCTTGGATATTATGAACTGTAATTTCAGTTACATAAGGTTGAGGTAGACTGTATTCAATTGCAGGTTTTGTGTTTTGAAGCCAATAAAGACTTTAAGGTACATTTTGATAACTACAAACTCTTTTTTTGGATAAATTTGAAACTAAACATCAGGAACACAAGTTGTCTAAATGCTCTGGGGATTTATATGACTACATGCTCTGGGGATTTATCTTTATAAGAGGGATAATAACATTTCTTAAAAGAAACAAAGGGAATGGTAGATTTGCATTAAATCACTCTGGTCAGAGTAATTACAAATGTAGTGAAGTGCAGAATGCATCTATTTTACATTCCAATGATTCATCTCAATCCTATGTGGTGGCAAGAGAAACCTCAATACCAGATAATGATCCAAGCAGTGATAAAACATTGCCTCAGTTTAAAAGAAGGAATGTTTTGGTTCAACATGTTATCCATTAACAAAATGTAAATCCACCAGAAGGCTTACAAATAAACATCTAGAAAGAGACATCCAGATTGCTCTGAATCTATAAATGATGTTAATTTGATGTAAATTCATTAGTAATTAATATTTCTTTCAGGGACGTAATCAAAGCCGAGATTAATTATTTGACTAAAGCTTTGAAATGTACTCCAAATGTTAGTGTTTCTGAGTTTCAAGTGGTGAAGGAGATTAAGCAGTTTTCTCATATTTTAAATTTAAAACTTTGGCTTTATGGAAAGGAAGATGGAAAGTCAATAGGAATGTTTGTTATTGTACCAATCTATTTTCATGAATCAGAATTAAATTTTCCTTATATCCCAAGTGTATGCAAGTTTGAGACCATGGTACTGAAAAAATTACATTTAATAAGCATAATTTCCAACAACCTTATAGATCAAATTTCCTTAAAGTGGTTAATGAGTTGTAAAAAGATCAGAATATTATTATTACGAATTCTTACAGAAGTGGGCAGGAGTGGCTATGGATATGAAGGATTATCACTCTGAGATTATTAGTCAATTATGTAACGATATTTTTTATTGAACATTACCTTCAGATCCAATGACAGCTTTGAATGAAAAAAATATATATAATTTTCAGAGTGTAATGTAAACTTAGGTATTTTTTTAAATAACCTTAATAATGAATGGACTGTTAAAATCCTGCATCCCAGAGTTTTTATATACTGATCATACAATTGATTCCTTGTTTGATGTTGTTTCTTTTGGATTTATATATATATATATATATATATATATATATATATATATATATATAGATATATAGATATATAGATATATATAGATATATAGATATAGATGTGTGTGTGTGTGTGTGTGTGTGTGTGTGTGTGTGTGTGTGTGTGTGTGTGTATGCATGTATGTATGTATGTCTATATCTCTCGTGCAAATAATAGCAATACAGAGTGGGTTGTCAGACCAGCTACCACAACTCCTACTCATGACACATAAAGCACACATAGACCAACATATGTGGAGGTGCTCACAAAAATATCTACCTAAACACCAGAGAACTCCAAAATACATACATACTAAACCAACCATAACACCCAAACCACACAAAACCCATACTGACACAAGCACAAGTGTCTCACCATTAAGCCCATAATTCGACGCACATCCACTCCAAATATCTTAGTCATAGGAGACTCTATAGTGAGACACACAGATGTCACCCTCACCAGGCTGAACAAGGCGAAAGTCATGGTCAGCTGTCTTTCTGGTGCCAGGATTCATCAGATCACACAGGCACTCAAGTCTGTCAACAAGTACCATTATGATTTGACCATAGTACCTGTTGGTGTGAACGACACGAGACGTACCTCCGTATTCTACATGAAGAGAGATATGATTGAGCTCTCTGATCATGTATCATAGGCAGGTATGTCCCTAGCCTTGAGCAGCATAATACACTTGCCAAGGATGATACCGCAATATAAACAGAAAATCATTGACTTCAATAATTGTCTTAGTTTCCAGCCAGGGATGACATGTTCAATAGATCTCGATGCTTTGCCAGAGATGGTCTTCACCTGTCACCTCTGGGATTTTGGCTACCAGCAAGGGCTCTTGTCACTTTCATATTGTCTTTTTCAGGCAAAGTCACAAAGACAAAATTCCCAATGTAAAAATGTCATCAAAAAACAACCTCAAGGTTATGCTGCTAATCACTAGTAGTCTTAGCATGAAACTGCACACACTGGAAGCAGTCCTTGAAGACACAGACATTTGTGCATTCACAGAGACCTGGTTCAAGGCTGTGGAGAGCACCCCAGCCATACTGGGATACACCTCCTTCAACACATTCAGACCACAAACTGAAAGCATGAAAACTAAAGGAGGCAGTGTATCAATATTCCTTAAAGATAAATACACGTCCAGATTGGTTGAACAGTATGATTCCCCTGGAGATACTTCAGGCACAATTAACTGTTGGTAGGACACCTATTCACGTCATTTCCAGCTACAGGACCCCCTCCACGAATCAAGACACCCACTCTGCCTATTTGGATCTACTTGAGTCTGTCAAGATACATCAGAACACCATGGTTTTGGGTGACTTCAACTAACCATCCATTGACTGGGTAAATTACTCTTGGTCAAACTCACTTGGTCAAAGGTTCCTCAACTTCACTAACTCCAATGCCCTGGACCAGCTGGTTGACATCCCCACAAGGTGCACCAACATCCTGGATCTGGTGTTTAACAATATGGAGGTCTGCTGTAGCACCCTCACTGTGAAGTCTTCCGTGGTAAGATCTGACCACAACTCAGTCTCATTTGAAGTAACTATCACATCTGACCTCCCAATAGCAACTAGACTAAAAAACTTTTCCAAAGCAAATTATAACCTCTTACGGGATGGCATAAATAGCTTCATTGCACCTCCTCCCTCAGATGGAACTGACAACTATGCCGAGTTCTACACCAATGCTTTATATATACAACTGTATAACTGCATTGGCTTGGCTATACCTGATAGGACCAAAATAATCTCTTCAAGGAAGAGTAAACCTGCCTGGTGGACAACTGCCATTAGCAGGCTTTACAATAAGAGGAAGAAATTACTGTCTGAGAGTAAAAGGGAGTGGGCCCTAAACTGGAAACACTCTCTCCTCAGCTTAAACAAGCAAATAAGACTTCTTGTGAAGCCCTCCAAAGCAAATTATGAATCCAAATTAACTTCCTCAACTAAAGACAATCATAAGGCATTCTTTAGTTACATCCATAACCTAAAAAGAAAGGCCCAGATATGTGCTGAACTTGTAGTTAATTATACCACATATACTGAGCCTGTGGACATAGCTAACCTGTTAGAAAACAGGTTCTGTGAAAACTTCACTCCCCTGTCCCTGCCATATGTACCCTATGACATCCCTACCACTTTCCCCTACCTTGTATCTCTAAAGAGCAGGTCATAAATCCCCTCTTTAAGATCAAAAACACAGCATCTGTGGGACCTGATAACATCCCTGGCTGCATCCTACATAGGCTCCAACAAGAATTACCAACACCATTGGGTACTCTTTTTAATCTTAGTCTAAGCACCAGCTTCATCCCAGCTGAATGGGAAATGGCCACAGTTATCCCCTTGCACAAAGGTGGTGCTTTCATTGACCCTGGGAACTATAGACCTATTAGCCTGACTAGTCTTACCTGCAAGGCCATGGAGTGAATCATCAGGGACATTATCAGCAAAGATATACATAATCTCCAGACACTTTATCTTACTCAGTTTGGATTTGTCAAAGGGAGATCATGCCTGTTAAATCTGGTGGACTTCTTCGAGACAGTCACCAAGGCCCTGGACAAGGGGAATTCTGTGCATACAGCCTACCTAGACTTAGCCAAGGCTTTTGACACTATAGCCCACTCAGGCATTATTGGCAAACTCACCCAGCTAGCTATCGACCCTTATATCATTAGATGGGCCACAAACTGGCTCACTGATAGCACCCATACAGTCAAAATAGGGGAATCTACCTCTAACAGCAGACCCATAACCAGTGGTGTTCCCCATGGATCAGTCCTGGGACCTCTGCTGTTCGGAATCTATTTCTCCAAAGTACAAGCAAAAACTAAAGGTCTGTGGCTGACAGAGTTTGCTGACGACTGCAAACTGGGAGTGGTCATAGAATCTCCAAACAATGTCAA
Source organism: Protopterus annectens (assembly GCF_019279795.1). Lineage (NCBI taxonomy): Eukaryota > Metazoa > Chordata > Ceratodontiformes > Protopteridae > Protopterus > Protopterus annectens. The sequence continues at coordinate 499,882,892 of NC_056736.1, forward strand.
CATCCTACAAGAGGGTCTTACGCAAACAAATGACTGGCACAGCCTTAAACTCAATGCAAAAGTAAGTGCAATGTTCCTGCTAACTATCATATCAATAGCAACACCCTAAGTATGCACTCAGTGGTGAGAAACTTGGGCAACAGGCTGACAGCAACCTTACCTTTGATCACCATGTCTCTACAGTGGTAAGAAGGGCATTCTATATTGCTCACCTCATACGTAAGGGCATTACCTCAGGAAAAAAAGAAGTTATAACCTCCCTGTTCTCTTCCCTCATCAGGCCAATAATTGAGTACAACGCCCATTTTGGTATGTACCCTTCCAAGCACCTGAAGCAATTGGTGATACCACAAAGGTCCATCACAAGGAAAATTCAAGGTCTTCAGCATCTGTGCTATGTGGATCAGCTGAAATCATTGTCACTTTATTCTGTTCCATACAGACTATTCAGAGGTGATCACTGCCTTGCATATAAGGCAATCTCTGACCCTGCTTTATTGGATATGCTGCATATCTGCAAGTTAAATGGCACACGCGTCACTCGCTCTAAGGACCTTAATCTGGTATGTGACATTAATAGAACCCGCTGGAAGGACATATTTCTCTCCCAGAGGTTACCACACCTTTGGAACAGACTCCCACTTCATGTCAAACACAGCACCTCATTGGCCCTCTTCAAACGCAATCTGGACAATTGGATGGGTAACTGTAAATTTACCCTGGGGTTCCACTTGTGTCTCGTTTGGACAAGGGCAATAGGTGCTGATCATGGAAACAAGAGTAACTTAGGCTTGTAAGGGTCCTAGGGCCAATAGCCTAGCAACTTCCTATTATCCTATGTATATTTTAATATGCATGGTGGTCAAAACTCATCAACATGTGTAGCTTTGTGGTTAGTATAACTCTTGTGCTTTGTGTAGCTGTTACACCACAATAACAATAATAAGTTTGTATGACGGGGTTAAATAAGAAAGCTGCAGAAGTGTCTCACTAGGGAATGCATTTGATCTCAATGCTCTTTAACATTAAAATGATGTGTTCAATAGCCAATTATACTGTCATTTAACAGCCATATTAAACACAGTATAACTATACAGCCTGTCACATTAGGTTCATAGGTTCATAGGTTGGTACTTGGCTATCGGCCCTAGGGCCTATACAAGCCAAGTCATAACAATTCCCTGGCTATTTCTTTCCACAGCATTTCCTTCCCCTGGACCCCTGTCTAGCAGGGCAACTGACATGATCCCCGGGGTGAATTTCCTATCTCCCATCCACTCATCAAGGTTCCTTTTGAAGAGGGCCAAAGAGGTGCTCTGCTTGACATGTATGGGCAGTCTATTCCAGAGTCTGGGGAGTCTCTTGGTCAGGAGCCTATCCTTCCAGCATGTACACATAGTGGTAGGCCACAAATGATTCAGCATCCCATAGGTATTGTGTCTACCTCTGGAAATGGGAGTGCATGTCTAAAAGAATAATCAAATGCCTTCTTCTCATTTTCTGCTCCATTTAATTATATGTCTTTCTAAAGATATAATATGGCTAAGGCTGCCAAACTGCACATGTATCTCAACCTGAAAAGCATTTGAACTTTAAAGTAAACGACAAAATGACTATAGGTTCAATGCTCACTTCTGCTCTTGTTTTATGCTCATGTTATAGTTATTTCAGTTTTGTGCATAATTATTTGCACTAATATGTGCAATACCAGTTAATTAGGTGACATTTTTTGAACATGAGAACAGTAATTATTACTATTACCCAAGCCCAGCTATTGTGTATATGCCATAAATGACTAAACATTCCCCCATAATCCATCAAATTCCATGAATATTACGGAAGCTGTAGTATTACGAATAGTGACGGTCACGTGTCTTAAAGTATACTTGTAAAAAAATAATGGAAAAACACATTTCCACAGACAAAAGTAAATTTGTAAAAAATAATGGAAAAACAAATTTTTCATATATATTTCTAACTGTATATGTATGTGTTAATTAGTACATGAATAAAGCTAATTTTTTCAGTGACTAAACTTGGTAAAATTTCTCATTTTTACTTTTATTATTTTAAAACTTAGTACTAACTTTTGAAACTTTGGACTGTTTTTAACTGTTTTTGAATGCTAAACTTTAGTCAACTGTCCTGTTTTTATAACAAGCAAAATAGTAAAGATAGCCTGCTACTCTCACCCTGGGTCAGCTTTTCTCCTTGCATCTCTGATTGTGTTTACATTCAAGGAAGGAATAGCAATTTGGACTATGGAAGGTGTACTTCTCTGAACAGAAGATGTGCAATGTGTGTATATTTGTCAGTTTCAATATGTGCATGTGTAAAAATGTAAATGTCAAATGAAAATATATACAACCGATAGAAATACAGAACTAATATAACTATATGCAAGCATTATGCAGTTACTAAGAGAGAGACAGTGTTGGGAATATTTATTATTATTATTATTATTATCATGTAATAGATATAGAGGACTGTGCACCTATTTCATATATATATATATATATATATATATATATATATATATATATATATATATATATACACACACACACACACACATACACATATACATTGTCGAATGCAGACACAGAGAGTCATGTGTACTTTTGCATGACAACTACTCATGTGTGTATCACAAAAGCACACAAATGCTGTCCTGGATAGCTGCATTTGTAATGTAAATTACACATTTCTCTCTCTCTCTTGCTTGCTTTATAAAATGTGTGTGTGTGTGTGTGTGTGTGTGTGTGTGTGTGTGTGTGTGTGTGTGTGTGTGTGTGTGTGTTTATATATGTATAATGTACAACTCTAATATATTGTGTATATGTATTTAGTGTGTCCAGACATTTAGCAATGGCATAGGTATATATGTGTATTATGCTTTTTGGACCTAGTGTAGTGTATGTAGCACAAAGAATAGCATTCATGACTTTAGTGGAGGCTTGTGATGGCTCTATAGGTTTGAATCTAGCTGAGTGTGTTTGCAGCTTTTCTAGGCAGGTGTCATGTTTGCTGGAGCATCAACATGATTTTCCACAACCGCATAATACTTAAAGAATGACTGCGACTTCAGAGTTAGATATCATTGATGGTTACATTACACACAAGTTACAAAGTAGGGCATGTATCCATGGCTGATTGCATATAACATCATTCCTTGATTCCTGCAACTAGGGGGCCATTTTAATTTTGTATGACATATTGAGGTCAACAACACATAAACATCTGTTGATGGGCATCAATTTTTTAAGTGCATTGTTTACTTATACATACTATTGGATAACTACATATTTGTGCATTATGTATTGCTTTGTATCTCTTACCAGATGCTGAACATATAGCCTGGAATCGTTCAAAGATCAAGAAGATGCATTGTTTGGAGGACCAACATCAGGAGATAGGTATGATTCTATGTGTATGAGTATAAGAAAATTTGGTGTCATTACCTCATGTCATTAGATATTCAGAAGTATGTACAACAATCTGATTACAGAATACCCATACAAACAAGTTTCATAATGAGCTGGTCCCAGACTGTGGTATGCTTTGGCACTGGGGCTGTCCGTGAGGATACATTTAATATCAGCCACTTTAGCCTGGCACATCTCACAGCATGGTGAAACAATGAAGCCAGTTTTACCAGTGAGAAGTAGCAGTTCTGATCAGTCATGAATTGTGTATACCAAAATCTTGTGTAGGGTATATATTTATTTTATTTATTTATTTTATTTTTTTATTTTTTATTTATTTTATTATTTATAAATATTTTATAGAAATTCTCCCATCAATTTCTAATCATTGCTTTTAAAGTGATTTTTCATAGTTGTGGCACTAGTATTGAGTAATTAGTAGTTAAATTGCAAATACAAACTGATACTCATATTGTTTAAACTGCCCTCTACTTTCTACTGCATTATGTAGTGGAACCAGGTTGTCTATGCTGCCAATTTCCTCTAAGGATACATGGACGCATACTTATCTATTTGTTCTTAGATTGTTGCCTAATTTGCCAAATGGTTACTGGGTGCATCAACAGTTAATTCTGAAAAGTTATTTTTCGTTTCTCTAGGCTTCTACTTCAGTGCATATTTAGCGTGTGCATACAGAACTGAGTGTTCATTGTACTTCAACTACATGGTTCCTGTAAATGCTACTGCTTTAGTTTGCCTCTTCATTTGTTTAATTAGCTGACAAAACTTTTTTTGTAAATGGTAGATGATATTTTGGTATGTGTTCAGCTTTTATTCCTTTTCTTTTGTTTGGAGTTACATTTTCTATTAACTAAGCATCTGCTTTCATCCCTAATTTGATATTTGTCTCTCCTCTCATTATTCTTTTTTTTTTGCCTACTTTAGAAAGTGAACTCCGTCACTGACTCCCTCCCACATTTAACTGAAATACTGGATGCTGATACACTGTGGTCCTCTGAGAACTCCCTCCCCACCAAAGTTAACAGCTGGGCATCCTCTCCACCGAATTACATTACATTTATGTTATATTTTATTTACATCTTTGAATAACGGGAACCCTTAAGACCAACTTCTGCTGCACATCACTAAGTTTCTAAACTCTTACCCTTCCCTCTAAGCTGCTTTTCTCTTTTTCATAGTGTTGAAACACTGATTCTTGCTAACATTACTTATAGATTTCTGTTTGATTATAGTTCTATCTTGCCTTTTTACTTTTATTCTCCACTATCTTCTGCTCTCTCCTCCCTCAAAGTTAGTCCCTGTAATAGCATCACACTTTAAAGACCATTAGTACATGTATATTTTTTCCTTAAGAAACAGGTGGACTTTTTGCTCTGCCTTGCTACTCTACTAAACTTTGCTAGTTGTGCATATTATAAGAACATTCTGTTTTAGCTTTTCCTCCCCTCAAGTTTTAATACATAAAATAATGATAGTGCTTACTGACTTTTTCTGGTGATTTCTGCTGTCTCTTGAGGTCTGCTCATCCCGCTCCATTTGCCCTCAGTCCACTCAGGGTTCACTCCACTCCTCTACCCTACACCCAATCCTACCCACCCCCACATTCCTTACATTTATGCTCTCTACACCACCCCTCTTCCTGCTAACTCACACCACTCAGCTTTCTCTGCCAATAACAATCCTCGCTGCTTTCCTACTGATATCATAACCTGCTCTCTCCTGGTCTCACTAAATATATTTTCCTGTCCCTGTAACATCCTACTCTGCTTCTATCTCCAGTAACCCTACTACATATAAACAGCCCCCTTGCTCCTCACTATCCTCATTTGTACTTACTTTTACCCATCTTTAAACTTTCACTCCTTATCTCTGGCTCACAGCTCATTTTTCATCATGCTCAATGCATATCTTTTTACCTGTCTTCTCTTTCTCCTTTCTCTATCAACCTCTTACCACATTGCACTTTTTATCAAAAACCACCACCCACCCCTTCCATCACTCACATTAACAGCACCACCCTCCACTCACATTTACACTCTCTCTGTATAATTTCTAACCTTCACACCTCTACAAGATCAACACATTTTCAAACATCTCTCTTTCCTCTACTCTGAAGTTAAAAGCATCTGCTATTAGAGTCTTTTTCACACATCTTATTACCTTCATAGATACACTTCTCCTGGATGTGGACATCCATCCCAACCCAGGCCCACCTGCCACTACCCCTCATAACTACTTAACACACACCTCATGCCCCTACTTCTTATCCCCCACCCCCTCTCCTTCTCCTAAAACATTAAGAATCTACTCTTTAAATATTCTAAGCCTTGTAAATAAGATCACAGAACTGCATTGCTAACACTCCCCCCATTTCCTAACCCTGTCAGAAACCCGGTTAAAACCACACATTACAAACACTGAAATCTTACCCCCAGGTTACTACATATTTCATTCTGACAGAATCCAAAAAAGGAGTGGAGGCATTGCCATCTTCTACGCTGACCAATTTAATCATTTAATCTCTCCCCACTTGCCATTTCTATACCCAGCTTTGAGCCTGCTGAACTTCTTATTTTAAATGATCACCTAAACTCGCACAAAAATTTTGCCATAGCTTCTATGTATATTCCCCCAGGGAACAATATTCCTACCCTTGAGAGCATACTCTCATGGTTCTCTCAAAATGTAACCTACAAAGCCATTATCCTTGGTGACGTAAACATTAACTGGACTAAACTTACAACTATATCTCCTAATCTTAACATCGATCTTCATGGCTTCCACCAATTAATCGCCTCCCCTACTCACACTAGCAAAAGCTCCATCACTGGCCTTGCTCGAGACTGGACCCCTCACCTCAAATCCCAACCTTTATCACAACCCTGGGATACTTCCAAACTCTTTAAGTGACCATTTTCCTGCCTATATCCAAAGATACTCCCTGCAATCACACAAAAAACACCTATATAGAGACAGTCATAAACTTACCAACTTCAATCCAGATACTTTTTACTCTAAACTGTAAAGCATAAACTAGTCCTTCTTTCATCGTCTCCCTCTCAATGAGGCTGTTAAATCATTCAATCAGATCTTCCTTGACGCACTAAATTCACTAGCACCTACCAGAAAAATCAGAACAAAATCTACCTTTGTCCCTTGGTTCACTAAATATATCTGCTCCATTATGCATAAAAGATAGTGTCGGGAAATCCTGAGTCAAAAACAAATCCTCTCCCATACTTCAAAAGTGCAAAGAGCTCACAACCCTTTTAAAAAATAGTTAACAATGATAAGAATTTCTCCTGCTCCATCCAATCAAACCTGCAGAATAATCAAAAAAAATTCTGGACAACCATTAATAAACTTCTTTATCTTGGCAACTCTACCACACCCAACCCCTTCCCCCAGAACACTGCAACTGAAACAGCCACTCTCCTAAACAACTACTTAATAGATACAATCCAAAACCTAACTCAGAATAACAACATTCCCTTTACCTCTCCATCTTCCAACAAAACATCTCCCAATAGCTTCTAAAAATGGAGAACATCGATATCTGTGCAGTAACTGAGACCTGGTTCAAGGCTCCAGAGAGCACCCCTGCAATACCAGGCTACAACTCTTACCACACTTTTTGGCCACCAAACCAAGACTGAAACACTAAAGGTGGAGGAGTGTCCATATTCACCAAGGATATTCACATCTCCAGGCTAGTTGCCCAACACAATGCATCTGAAATTCTCCAGGTGCAACTAACGCTAGGTTAAGACTGCAATCCAATATTGTTTTATTCACTTTTGAATCCATAAGATTTTATAATATGATATATGGAATGTTATACATTGGCAACTCAGATAAGAAATGTTTTACAATGCCAGTTAGCAACTCTAGGTTTTAAATTGGAGTTTTGATTTCACCCCCGATGGTTAAAAGGGGTTACTGCACTTATTTGTATTATAAAACTATAAAAACATTTTACAGAATTGTTTTATGACACATTTTAATAGTTTGTATTCAATTTTAAGTTCATTGTGCTATTCAGTCGCCAAGACATTTTTAGAAAATGAATTATTTTTAGAAAATTAATTATTTTTAATGATAATAAGAATGTATTTTAGAATTTCCTTATATGGCGATTTTCCTGTTGGGAAAGGTTCACAGGAAGTCACGTGATGATTCTGGAAGTATTTAATGTGAATGAACTTCCAGCAATGTTGTTTGCCTTGAGAAAGCTCGCATGTGGTCGAGTGAAAGCGCTTGGAAGATATTGTGGATTTTTACTTTGCCTGGTTACATTAAAGGATCTTTTTGGAGACCTAGAAGCTGTTTGATTTCTTCATCTGCTTATTTTGAAAGCCTTTGTTTACATGCTTCCGGGTCCTGTGGTGCCAAGTGATTTTCATTCTTGGTTTGATTTTGCTTTTAGTTTTGGTGCAAATTGTAGCTTGCTACAGATCCTCCACCATGCCCCAAGATTCTCACTACACATTTGTAAACATACTGGAAAATATTAAGATACAACCAAACACCCTAATACTGGATGATTTCAACTACCCTGCCATTAACTGGGAAACTACTCAGGTACCAACACCTTTTCCCAATGGTTCTTGGAATTCATAAATTCCAATGTCCCTAATCAACTAATCCATTGTCATACCAGGGGCTCCAATATCCTAGACCTGGTCATTACCAGCATGGGAGATAGATGCTCTGCATCAGTGGTCACCCCCTCATTGGTCAGGTCTGACCATAAGCAAATCACCCCTGACATCCAAATCCCACCCCACCCCCCAGTAAGGAAACCTCCGTAAAAAACTTCTCCAAAGCCAACTTCATGCTACTCAAGTCAGAAGTGACAAACTTCATGACACCCATGCAGACGGGAGTTGAAAGTTCAACTGCTGAATCCTACACTAAGGCACTGTATGAGCACATCCACTCGTGCATGAATCATGCCATCCCAAATCGAACCAAGACACTCTCCTCCAAAAAAAGAAAGCTAACGTGGTGATCTCCTGCCATAAACAAACTATACAATAGAAGGAAGAAACTGTTGCAGAAAAGAAGAAAATCCCAGGATGCAAAAAACTCCCTTACCAGCCTCAGTAAGAAGCTGAGATTCCTCATAAAATCCTTCAAAGCTAGTTATGAAAATAAAATCGCCAAAGATTCCAAAGACAACCACAAGTATTTCTATAGTTATGTCAAGAATCTAAATGGCAATGCTCAGATCTGCTCTGAGCTACAATAGAATGGCATTAAATATAGTGATCCGAAGGATATTGCCAAATTTCCTGGCAGATCAATTTAGTGTCAACTTCAACCCCCTCTCACCCCCTAAAGGGTTCATCTCAATACCAAAAGATTGCCAAATTATGGTAATCATGGCCACAGAGGTATAAACCGCACTCTCCAAAGCTAAGATTACAGCATCCATGGGACCGGATGACATCCTGGGCTGTGTACTACATGAACTACAAAATGAGCTGGCTCCTCACCTAAGTGTCATGTTTAATCATAGCCTCACCTCAGGCTTCATGCCCACTAAGTGAAGCACAGCTACAGTTATCCCACTCCACAAGGAGGATCCACCTTGGATCCCGGGAACTACCGTCCTATCAGTCTGACAAGCCTGATCTGCAAGGGCATGGAATGCATTATCATGGAACTTATAAACAAAGACAATGGCAACCTTCAAACACTGGACCCCACCCAGTTTCGGTTTGTGAAGGGCTAATCTTGTCTCCTGAACCTGATTGACTTCTTCAAATCAGTCTCCAGAGCTGTGAACGAGGGTAAGGAGTCCACACAGACTATCTGGACCTCACCAAGGCCTTCGACACCATCCCCCACTCTGGAATCATAAATAAACTTACTATGCTGGGCATAAATCCCTACCTCACTCGATGGGTTGCCAACTGGCTTACTGATGGAACCCAGACTGTAAAAGTAGCCGACTCCAAATCCATCTCCAGACAAGTGACAAGTGGAGTACCTCAGGGTTCAGTCCTGGGGCCGCTGTTGTTTGGCATCTACTTCTCTGAAGTACAGGCCAACACTAAGGGACTCTGGCTAACAGAGTTTGCAGATGACTGCAAACTGGGAGCCATTATTGAATTCCCAAATGATGTGCATATTCTACGAAAGGGCCTTACAGAAACATATGCTTGGTCCCAGAGCCATGGGCTCAACCTTAATGCCAAGAAATGTATAGTTATCCCCTTTGGGAAAAAAAACATGTACCCATGAATTACCACAAAGGTGGCAATACACTAAACACCAAAAGTGTGATGAGAGACTTAGGGACACAGGTGGACAGTGGTCTCACCTTCGATAACCACATCACCACAACAGTTAGGAAATCCTTCTATGTGGCACACCTTATCACTAAGGGCTTTTCATCCAGAAAAAAAGGAGGTCATTGTCCCACTGTACTCATCCCTCATTAGACCCATTATAGAGTACAACGACCCATTTGGTATGTACCTCACAGAACATCTGCAACAGCTGGAAAGGCTGCAGAAATGCCTCACTAAAAAAATCACAGGCCTAAAGCAGATGGCCTATGCTGAGCATCTAAAAAAACTCCATCTATTCTCTGTGGCATATCATCTACTCAGAGGCGATCTCTGCTTAGCATACAAGGCCATGTCAAATCCTGAGCTGTTGGACATGCTCCACTTAAAGAAATCCCAGTCCCTCAGAGCCACACTCTCAAGGGATCTAATTCTTGTCATCACAATGAAACAAAACATGCTGGAGGGATAGGTTCCTGACCCAGAGACTCCCCAGACTCTGGAATAGACTGCCCATACATGTCAAGCAGAGCGCATTCTTGGCCCTTTTCAAAAGGAACCTTGATGATTGGATGGGAGATAGGAAATTCACCCTGGGGATCACATCAGTTGCCCTGCTAGACAGGGCTCCAGGGAAGTAAATATTGTGGGAAGAAATATCCAGGGAATTCTTATGACTAGGCTTGTATAGGCCCTAGGGCCGATAGCCTAGTACCAACCTATGAACCTATGAACCTATTTAAACCAGTTCCCACTACTTACATCAAATCTCTCTTGCTCAAACTCAAACCTTGCTCCCCCTCTGCTGATAAACTAGCTTCTTACATTCTCAAAATTGCTGCAATATTGCCTACCCTGTCTCTGTACTCATAAATAGATCCATTATTGAAGCTTGTGTCTCTGACATATGGAAATCCTTCTTTCCAATCCCACTACATAAGGCCAGCAACTCCACTGACCCTTCTAACTACAGGCTCATTGTCATTTTGTCCTCTATCTCCAAATTTCTTGAGAAATGGATACATCCATACCCAGTTACTCAAACACCTACTAGACAATAACCTGCTAAACTCCACCCAGCACGGTTTCAAGCTCAACCACAGTACATCTACTACATTACTTTCTTTCACCCAGTCAGTAGCTGAGGCCTGTGATAACATGTTCATTTCCTGCTTATTCTTCAATCTCTCAAAGGCTTTTGATACTGTTTCTCACTCTAAACTTCTAAATAAACTCTCAGACCTCAACTTCTCCAGCTCCTCAGTAAACTGGTTCTCCAGCTACCTCTCCAACAGGCAACAATCTGGTCATTGGCAAACTCTCTTCTCCCCCTTCCTTCCAGTCAACACAGGAGTTCCTCAAGGATCAGTACTAGGCCCCCTCTTGTTTAATATATTCACAAACAAACTACATTCTACTTGCAAACTCTCTACTCTGTTACAATACACTGATTACTCCACACTTACCTCCAGTACCCATAGTAATCTTAACCTTTTAACACTCAATCAGGGCACCTTCTCATCTGTAGAAACATGGCTGTCCGATAATCAGCTAGTACTAAATCCTAAAAAATAAAACTCCTTCTCTTCTTTCCTAGAACACTGGTACAACACAAATCCTCCTTTGTCATCACCTCCCTCAAAAATACTATCATTAAAGTTGAACCTCATACCAAACTACTTGGCACCATAATCAGAGATGAACTAAAATTTGACCTACACATCCAACGATGTATTAAAAAAAAACACCAGAAACTTGGACTACTTTACAGAAATCAGAAATTAAATACACCTACCTCCAAACTTTCTCTGGCTCAGTCACTCCTCTTACCTTGTCTACTTTATGCTGCCCCTATCCTTACAAACATTGAATCTACTCTTTTGTCCAAACTTTACCAGACATACAATAAGATAGCCAGATTCACCACAAGCATTCCTTACAATTCTCACTATCTCACACTAAAGAAGCTTCACTGGCCTGAATTCTCTCATTAGCTACTACTTTCTCAATTACAGATCACACATTCTGTTATCTACAATCCGCCTTCCTGCCCTTCCCTCTCCAACCTAATATCTCACCACACCCCTGTCTGACATCTTTGTACAATTGACAGACATCTTCTAGATATCTATAAACTCAAAAAGAACATTGGAAAGTCCCTTTACAAGTACTCAATAGCACACATTTGGAATACAATCCCCCTTAACATAAGAAATATCTCTCAACTACACCAGTTTCAAATAGAGTTAACACGCTATCTCCAAAATGCCTGGACCTGCCCATGCCAAGTCCCCACTTGACATCTCTGTAATCTCTACCTCCCCTCTTTTTATCTTACTCCTCTTCAGTTCTATTAGAAATATCTCCTTCTATTTCTTTTTTTTCTTTGTTACATAACTGAGTTTACCTTTTATTACATTGTATATTTTTGTTATGGGAATTTTCATTGGATTTTTGAGTTATCGTGCTTTTGTAAGTAGACTGGAGATTGTCTCCTCAGGTTATGGGAGTATGCTCTGGACCATTATGTTATTGTATTTTTATTGTATGTTTGTAAGTAGATTGGAGCTTTTCTCCTTGGGTCTCCACTGAAAGTGGGTCCTAGGCTCAGTTAGACCAAAGTGGTTAACAAATGTCAAATAAATAAATAAATAAGTAATAGATTGATTGCGTCAGAATAGATTTTAGCAATAATCTTATTTTTGAAAGTCAGGCTTGATCCTTTTTGACGAAATTCTTACATATCCTGTTTGTCTGGGAATAGTCATTATGAATATGAATATGCATATATACATTGTCTGATATAGGTTTATAGGATCATAGGTTCATACTAGGCTATCTGCCCTAGGGCATTTGTAAGCCTAGCCAGAGTGTGTTTGGCTTTCGCCACCCATTTAAATGAATTTTGCTATGCACTTTTTCGAGGTTTAGTTTACTATGCCTCTGTCTAACAGTGACACAGAAGTGATACCCGGGGTAAACCTACGATCTCCCATCCACTCATCAAGATTCCTCTTGAAGAGAGTCAGTGAGGGACTCTGCCTAACCTGGACTGGGATCTTATTCCAGAATGAAGGGAGCCTCTGGGTTATGAATCTGTCCCTTCAGCATGTCCTATTTATTTCTGTGCTGAGGTTCAAGTCCCTCGAGCGCGTAGCTCGATGGGATTTGGATTTTCTGAGGTGCAGCATGTCCATTAATTCTGGGTTGGACAAGGCTTTATACGTCAGGCACAGATCGCCTCTAAGCAGGCGGTATGCAACCGAGTAGAGCTGGAGTTTCTTTAACCGGGCAGCATATGGTATCTGTTTGAGCCCTTTGATCCTCTTGGTGAGGTACTTTTGGGGTCTTTCTAGTTGCTGCAGGTGTCTGGTAAGGTACATCCCAAAAGGGGCATTGTACTCAATTATGGGCCTGATGAGGGATGAGTAAAGAGGCACAATGACCTCTCCTGATCTAGATGTGAATCCCTTCATGATTAGGTGGGCTATATAGAATGTTTTTCTAACCACTTTGGCCACGTGGTTGTCAAATGAGAGATTGCTATCAACTTGGGTCGCCAGGTCCCTAATTATTTCTTCCATACTTAATGGATTACCACCTATGTGGTAATTTGTGGGCACTTTGTTTTTGCCAAAGGGGATGACTATACACTTTATGGCGTTTAGCTTGAGGCCATGGCTCTGGCACCAGTTGTCTGTTTCTATGAGACCCTTTTGGAGGATGCTTGTGTCAGCTGGAGAGTTGATTATGGCACCCAGTTTGCAGTCATCTGCGAACTTGGTCAGCCACAGTCCTTCCGTGTTGGCCTGTACCTCCGAGAAATATATACCGAACAAGGGAGGTCCCAAGACTGAGCCTTGTGGGATGCCACTTGTAACTGGTTTGGAGTCTGACATGGCTAAAGCAATTCTAACCATGTGGGTTCCGTCCTTGAGCCAGTTTTCAACCCATCTAGTGACATAGGGGTTTATATTTAAGCTGTATAGCTTATCTATGATGCCCAAGTGGGGTATTGTATCGAAGGCTTTTGCGAGGTCCAGGTAGGCTGTGTGGACCACCTTCCCCTCGTCAATGGCCTTGGTGACTGTTTTAAAGAAATCGACCAGGTTTAAGAGGCAGGATCTGCCCTTAACAAAGCTGAACTGGGTAGGATCCAGTGTCTGTAGGTCCCCAATATCTTTATTTATGAGTTCCATGATGATCCTTTCCATAGCTTTGCAGACCAAGCTAGTCAGGCTTATGGGGTGATAGTTTCCAGGATCTGTTGAGGAGAGGGACCACTGTTGCTGTACGCCACTCTTTGGGTACATATCCTGTAGTAAGGCTGAGACTGAACAGTAGCTTTATGTTTGGGTTCAGCTCATCTTGGAGTTCATGTAGGACGCAGCCCGGGACACCGTCTGGTCCCATTGATGCTGTGTTTTTTTGCTTTGGACAGGGCGGTTCTTACCTAAGCCTCTGAGATGTCAGGGGGGGCAGCACTCTGCTGGAATAGATATTTACTCTTTTGGTGGGGGGGGGGGGTTGCGCTGAACCTGTCGGCCAGGATGTTGGCAATGTCTGTGGGTTCAGTGTATTTTTTGTCATTTTGGACTAATTCTGAGCATATCTGAGAATTCCCACCCAGGTTCCTAACATAACTAAAGAAAGCTTTGTGATTATCTTTAGTGTCCTGTGCAATTTTTCTCTCGAAGCTGGCCTTAGATGATTTTATCAGTGCCCATAGTTTTTTGCTAATACTGATCAGAGATGCCTTCCCTTTTTGGGATTTTGCTCTATCATGTAGCAATTTCCTTCTTCTATTGTATAGTTTGTTTATGGCTGGGGTCCACCAGACAGGATGCCTGCCTTTGGGGGATTGGGTCTTAGTTTTATTTAGGATTGCATGATCCATGCATTCTTGAAGTTGTTCATAGAATGTGTTTATAAAGGATTCTGCGGGCTGGGCCATATTTTCCACAGGCCCGGGGCTTTGAAGGATTCCACCTCAGTTTTGAGTAGTGTGAAGTTTGCTTTAGAGAAGTTTTTCACTGTGGTTTTCTGGGCAGGGGGTGGGGTCGGGATGTGGATATCCAGTGAGATTAATTTATGGTCTGATCTTATCAGTGAGGGATACACTTCTGGTCTGGAGCATAGAGTCCCCATGTTGGTGATGATCAGGTCCAGTATGTTTTCCCCTCTTGTGGGAGTGGTCACAAGTTGTTCCATAGCATTTGAGTTTATAAATTCTTTGGGCTAGGGTGTTGGAGCTAGAGTAATGCTTCCAGTCTATGTTTGGGTAGTTTAAGTCACCCAATATAATGGTGTTTGGATAGACCTTCATATTTTCCAGTGTTCTCAGGAAGGCTGAGTGCGGTTCCTGGGTTTGGGAGGGTGGTCTGTAGCAGGCTATAAACTGGAAGGCAGTTTTACCCACTGTTAGTTGCACATGGATAGTCTCTGATGCTTCGTGCTGTGCCACCAACCTGGAGGTGTGGGTATCTTTGACGAATATTGATACTCCCCCTCCTTTTGTGGTTTGGTCTGAGTTTTGGGGCTGAAAAGCATGGTATGAGGTATAACCTGGTAGTGCTGGGGTGCTCTTGGGAGCCTTGAACCAGGTTTCTGTTACTGCGCAGATATCAATGTTCTCCATGCTAAGGAGAGTTTCGAGTGCGTGCATCTTGAGGTTTAGACTTCAGGCATTGAGTAGCATTACTCTTAGTTTCTTATCCCTTGTGATACCTATGGAGGTGGGTTTGTCTTTTGAGCCTTGTCTAAAAAAGGCACTATGGGGGTGGCAAGAGCCTTTGGCAATATCTGAAAGCTCAGGGGTGACAGGTGCAAGCCGTCCCTAGCGAAGCAGCGCGGCTTGTCGAGCATGTCATCCCAGGCTGACAGGCATTGGATCCCCTTTGAATGACACCAATACTTAAGCCAATTGTTGAAATTGATCATCTTGTCTTCATATTGTGGCATCATTCTTGGTGAGGGTAAGATGCTACTCAAGGTCAGGGTCATACCAGCTTGGGCTACATGCTTAGAGAGCTCCTCTATGTCTCTTTTCATGTAGTCCAGGGAGGTACGTCTCAGGTCATTCACACCAGCATGGACAATGACTGAGTCATATTTGTACTTGCCTTGGAGTGACCTGAGTGCTTGTGTTATGTGACAGATCCTAGTACTGACAGGCAGCTCACCGTGACCTTCTCTTTGTTCAGCCTGGTGAGCGGGACGTCAGTGTGCCTGATGATAGAATCACCTATTACAAGTGTATCAGGTGTGTTGTTTAGCCTTAAGGGCTGTGACTGTTCGGCACACTGGCTTTGTGAACTATGTGTTGCATGTGTTTTGTTTTGGGGTAGCGGTTGCTTGGGTGTCTGCTTTGGAGGTCTCTGCTGCTTAGGGAGATTTTTATTTAGAGCCTCCGAGTATGTTTTTGTGTGTTTATGTGTTTGGTTTGCTGTCGTGGTAGGTCTATGTGAGACTGGAATTGTAGTGAGTGTGGATACCTTCTCCTCCTGACTGGTTATGCCAGTACTGAGTTGAGAGACCTTAGCCTCCAGTTTGGCTATATGATTGCATCTCTCACATATGTTGGAACTTGTTGGGAGGAGGAGAGGGTTGTCTGTGTACATGAGGCAGTTGTAACATTGCCTCAAGATTCCCAGATTCACCAGCTGGACCAGAGAGGAGACTGCCAACTGACCTTTGGACATGCTAGAATAGTACAGGGAACTCCTTTAAAATTGAAAAAAGGGCCAGTGGGGAGTAAGGTACTCAAGGGGAGTTTGTGAGGGTGTAGTGCTTTTAATTTTTTAGTGTTGACTTATATAATTGCTTTAGTGAGCAAGTGCCAGGGTTTAGAGTAGGAATACGGTGTTTATTATGAGAACTACAGCAGTTCTAAGGGAAAAAGTGAAGAGCAGACTTTGTGGAGCCGAGAATGGTTTAAACCCAATTAAGCGGCGCTGCCCAATATTATTAAAGAATCTGTTTTTCTGAGGTTACAAGGTTTCATTAGTTCAGATTTTTCTTAGCTCTTAAGATTTACAGTACAGTTAAGTCTTCAGTCTTTCCAAACCCTAGGTTTGTAAGCATAGGATTGTTTCATAAATTATTAGGTTTACCATACAAAGTCTGGTAGACTGTAAAGTGCTTCTCTGTAGCGAACATTAATTGTTTCATTATATCAGTTAAGAGTGTTGGTAATGATGGAATTCTGCTAGTTAGGTGTTCCATAAGAACTTGAGTCCCAAGTGGTCAAAGACGACTGTCTCAAAGCCAGAGACTCAGATATCTTGCAGCTCAGTTAGGCTTCCACTTGCCTGATGCTCAAATCTGAATATGACATCAGGCAAGCATTACTCAAGTTCAAATGAGGTAAGTGCAGCAGCCCTGGTGAAAGAGTGGGAGGAAGTGAGAGTATAGATTAGGGCAATGGTCAGGAAAGTGGTTTTAGGTTTAGGGAGTGGAAGATGGGGTTTTCAGTTTTGGGATCAGGAGGAAGAGGTTTAGGTTTAGGGAGTGGGAGAGGAAATTTTAGGTTTATAGAGCAGGAAGGAAGTTTTAGAGATAGGGGTAAGAATGGAGTCTTAGGATTATGAAATGGAAATGGAATTTTAGGTTTAGGGATTGGGAAGGGAAACTTAGGGTTAGGGACTGAGAATGGACTCTGTGTTAGGGAGCAGGAGGAGGATTTTAAATTTGGGGAGAGGGAAAGGGTTTTAACATTAGGGAGAGAGAAGGGTGCTTTAGTGTTAGAGTTAGGGTTCTGGTCAGGCTATGCTGTCTTGCAGAAAAGGGTGCTGGGAGCACTAAGCACTCATGGGCGATCATGTCAGTGAGAGTAAAAGCACTTGTTTTATAAGCAAGTGTGTTGTGACCAAGAAGCAATCAAGCACTTGTAATAGACCCCTGCTATTCTGTTCTTTTCTGGGAATAGAATTGTTTTGGGTTGTTGTTATTGTCTGTGATGCTAAAATGTAATAGAATTATTGCTGGCCTAGATGCCCCTGAGTTTTCTCTGTATTCGGTTACCATGAAAAGTTTTGTAAATCTCCAGATTTTATAATAGAGCTTTAGGTCTGACAGGTTTAGTCTTTTTTCATCTTTGGAAGTGCCAATATTTCATACAATATCTCTGTAATATAGTCTACCAAACAAAGTCCATTAGAATTTTATTGATTTGGTCGAACCTATACTGTGAACTTTTTTGTGTGTCTGTGTGGTATAGTCTGCCAAACAAAGCCCATTAGTATTTTAATGATTTAGTTGAACCTATACCGGTAAAGTTTTCACAGGTTAATAGGTGTGTATTAGCCTAATGGCCCTGGGGCCTTTACAAGCCTAGCTATAGGATTACCCTGGCATCATGACACCTGACCTTAGTTCCCAATGCCTCTGTCAAATAGGGCCACTGGAGTTATCCATGGGGTGAATTTTCTATTTCCCATCCACTCATCAAAGATTTCTCTTGAATAGGGTCAGCGAGGTGCTCTGCTTGACATGAATGGGAAGTCTATTTCCTAGCATGGGTAGTCTCTGGGTTATGAACCTGTCTCTCCAGTACATTCTGTTAATTGTGGTAATGAGGTTGAGGTCTCTGGAGTGTGTGGTGCTGAGGGATTGGGATTTCTTTAGATGCAGCATTTCTAACAGATCTGGGTCAGACATGGCTTTGTAAGTCAAGCAGAGATCGCCACTAAGTAGGCAACATGAGACAGAGAATAGTTGGAGTTTTTTTGAGTCTGTCCATATAGAAAAAGTGTTTAAGGCCTAGGATCCTCTTTGTGAGGTACTTTTGCGGCTTCTCCAGTTGTTGCAGGTGTGTAGTGAGGTGCATGCCAAATGGGGCATTGTACTCGATGATTGGCCTAATGAGGGAAGAGTAGAGGGAGACAATGACCTCTTTCTTTCTGGATGCAAAACCCTTAGTAATGAGATGTGCCACATAGAAGCACTTTCTGACCACAGTGGCAATGTGGTGATGAAAAAAGAGGTTGCTGTCAACGTGTGTTCCCAGATCTCTTATAACCCCTTCTGTGTTCAGTGGGCTACGATCGATGTGGCAATTCTTGGGAACTGAGTTTTTTCCAAAGGGGATGATGACACATTTTTTGGCATTGAGCTTAAGGCCATGGTTCTGACACCAGTCATTGGTCTCAGTGAGGCCATTCTGTAGGATGTCAACATCACTTGAGGAGTTAATAATAGCTCCCAACTTGCAATTGTCTGTGAACTTTGTCAGCTAGAGTCCCTTCATGTTGGCCTGGACTTCAGAGAAGTAGATACCAAACAGGACAGGACCCAGGACCGAACCCTGTGGGACTCCACTCGTGACTAGTCGGCAGTCTGACTTGGAGTCAGCTACTTTCACACTGTGGATTCTATCTGTGAGCCAGTTTGCAACCCACCTAGTGATATAGGGGTTGATACCTAGCTTAGTGGGTTTTTCTATGATTCCTGAGTGAGGAATGGTATCACAGGCCTTGGCCAGATCAAGGTACCCTGTATGAACCACCTTGCCTTCATCCACAGCTCTAGTGACTGACTCAAAGAAGTCGACCAAGTTGAGCAGGCATGATCTATCCTTCACAAAACCAAACTGTGTGGGATCCAGAGTTTGGAGATTCCCTATATGATTGTTTATTAGGTCCATGATGATGCGTTCCATAGCTTTGCATATCAGACTCATCAGGCTAATGGGGCGATAGTTCCCAGGGTCTGTAGTCACTCCTCCTTTGTAGAGAGAGATGACTGTAGCAGTGCACCATTCGGTAGGGACAAAGCCTGAGGTGAGGCTGTGATTGAACAGGACACACAGGTGAGGTGCCAGTTCACTCTGTAGTTCATCTAGAACACAGCCAGGGATAATGTCAGGTCCCATAGAAGTTGTATCCTTGGCCTTGGACAGTGCTGTTTTAACCTGTGCAGCAGTAACATTGGGTGCTCTGCAATCTACTGGTATTGTTATTGGTCCTTTGGTGGGGGGGGGGGCGGTAAAGTTGGCACAGAATCTGTCGGTCAGTTTATTGGCAATATCTGTTGGCTCGGTATAGGAGCTACCATTGTGCAATAGCTCAGAGCAAATCTGGGTATTGCCTTAGAGATTCTTTACATAACTATAGAAGGCCATGTGGTTGTCCTTACTATCTGCTGCAATTCTGTTTTCATAGCTAGCTTTAGAGGATTTGATGAGGGATCTCAACTTTTTATTGAGAATGATAAGGAAGTTTTTCCAGTCTTGGGACTTCACCTTATTCTGCATCAGTTTCCTCCTTCTGTTGTGGAGTTTGTTTTTGGCAGGGGACCACCAGATTAGCTTCCTTTTTTGGGAGGAGAGAGTCTTGGTTCTATTGGGTATGGTGAGATCCATGCATTTGTCTACGTGTTCGTACAGTGCATTGGTGTATGATTCGGCAGTCATGCAACTATTCCCCATTTGCATGGGTGCCGTGAAGTTAGCCACCTCTGTTTTTAGGAGCCCAAAGTTAGCTTTGGAGACATTTTTCATGCTGATTATCTTTGCAGGAGGGGAGGAGGGATGTGTATTTCCAAGGTGATTAGTTTGTAGTCCGATCTAACCAGGGAGGAGTTGACTATTGGTGTAGAGAAACAGTCAATTATGTTAGTAATGACCAGGTCAAGGATGTTGCTACCTCTAGTGGGGATAAGAATGAGCTGGTCCAGTGCATTGGAATTAATGAATTCCAGGACACGTTGGGCAAGTGTATTGGTATATGAGTAGTTTTCCCAGTTAATGGAGGGGTAGTTGAAGTTGCCCAGTATGAGAGTGTTAGGTTGGACCCTAATATTCTCCAGAGTGCTTCTCTGAAGTTCAGGCCAACACGAAGGGACTCTGGCTGACAATGTTCACAGACGATTGCAAGTTGGGAGCCATAATTAACTCCCCAAGTGATGTTGACATCCTACAGAAAGGTCTCACTGAGACTAATGACTGGTGTCAGAACCATGGCCTTAAGCTCAATGCCAAAAAATGTGTTGTCATCCCCTCTGGGGAAAGAAAATGTTTCCCGTGAATTACCACATCGATGGTAGTCCACTGAACACAGAAGGCATCATAAGAGATCTGGGAACACAGGTTGACAGCAACCTCTCTTTTGACCACCACATTACCACTGTGGTTAGAAAGTCCTTCTATGTGGCACATCTCATTACTAAGGGTTTTTCATCCATTAAGAAAGCAGTCATTGCCTACTTCTACTCTTCCCTCGTTAGGCCAATCATTGAGTACAATGCCCCATTTGGTATGTACCTCACTAGACACCTACAACAACTGGAGAGGCCACAGAAATACCTCACAAAGAGCATCTTAGGCTTTAAACACTTGTCCTATATGGACAGACTCAAAAAACTCCAACTATTCTCTGTCTCATATTGCCTACTTAGAGGCAATCTCTGCTCGACTTACAAAACCATGTCTGACCCAGCTCTGTTAGAAATGCTTCATCTAAAGAAATCCCAATCCGTCTGCACTACACGCTCCAGAGACCTCAACCTCATTACTACAATCAACAGGACAAGGTGGAGGGACAGGTTCATAACCCAGAGACTGCCCATGCTATGGAATAGACTTCCCATACACGTCAAGCCTCACAGGCCCTCTTCAAGACAAATCTTGATGAGTGGATGGGAAATAGAAAATTCACCCCAGGAATCACTCTAGTGGCTCTACTTGACAGAGAGACTGGGAACAAAGGTTGGGTGGCACGATGCCAGAGTAATCCTATGAGCTAGGCTTGTAAAGGCTCCAGGGCCATTAGCCTAGTGCACACTTATAAACCTATGAACCTATATACATATACATATCTCATGTATGTAAGCCAAGACAAAATGATAGCCTTATGTAAGGAGTTTCTAATAAGCTAATCAGTGAATGACAAAACAAATATGGCCCACAATGAATTCTCTGTTTAATGTTATGGCAGGATTATGCCTGTTTAATTTGGGGTCCAATGTCCCCCACACATTCTCTATTACAAATTAGGCTGATCTAAAAATGACAACCACAATGACAATCATATATGATGGTCTACATAAACAGTTGAACTGACTAGCAATTAAAAAACTTTGAATATAATCACAAATAGTCTTAAATGCTTCTCAAAGGAAATAAGAAAATGGAGTTGGTATTAGCATTGGGACATTGTTGCCTTTATTACATACAGGATGAGCACTTTTGTCATACAATAAGACTTTATCTGATCTCCAGGCAACAATTTCCCAATGACAATATTGACTCCATTTTCTTATTTCTTTTGAGTAGCATTTAAGACTGTTCATGGTTATATCTATCTTTGTCAATAGAGTGTATTTTGGGAAAAAAGCAAGTATTATACTAGGCATACCAGTAGAGTTATTCTACTGATGTTAAAAGAAGAGATGGCTGCATTGTTATGATATTAAAGTATCTTTGTGGACTTAGAGAAAGCATATGTCAGGGTGCTTGGGGAGGAATTGTGGCATTGTATGAGAAAGTCAGGAGTGCAGTGGTGAGGTCTGCGGTAGGAGTGACAGATGCATTCAAGGTGGAGGTGAGATTAAATCAAGGATGAGCTCTGAGCCCTTTCTTATTTGTGGTGGTGATGGAGAGGTTGACAGATAAGATCAGACAGGAATCCCTGTGGACTATGATGTTTGCTGATGACATTGTGATTTGTAGTGAGAGTAGAGAACAGGTTGAGAGACCCTGGAGAGGTGGAGATATGCTCTGCAGAGGAGAGGAATGAAAGTCAGCAGGATTAGGACAGAATCTATGTGTGTAAATGAGAGGGAGGACTGAGGAAGGTGGATGAGTTTAAATACTTGGGATCAACAGTTCAGAGTAATGCTGGGTATGGAAGAGAAGAGAAGAAGAGAGTGCAGTCAGAGTGGAGTGGGTGGAGAAGCATGTCAGGAGTGATTTGTGACAGATGGGTAACAGTAAGAGTGAAAGGGCAGGTCTACAAGACAGTAGTGAGACCAGCTATGTTATATGGGTTGGAGACGGTGGCCCTGACAAAAAGACAGGAGTCAGAGCTGGACGTGGCAGAGTTAAAGATGTTAAGATTTGCACTGGGTGTGATGAGGATGAACAGGATTAGAAATTAGTATATTATTTATTTATTTATTTATTTATTTACATTTGTTTACCAGGATGGTCCAGCTGGGCCAGAAGTGCCCATTTTCAGTGGAGTCCTAGGGAGAAGAACTCCACATAAAAGACATTTCACATACAATAGATAATTTACATTAATAAAGACATTTAGTACATATTATTGGCAGATTATACACTTTGTGAAAAAAACAGTACATAAGTAATATTAGAGGGTCAGCTCAGGCTGGACGGTTTGGTGACAAAGACAGAGAGGTGAGATTGTGTTAGTTTGGACATGTGCTGAGGAGGGATACTGGGTATATTGGGAGAAGGGTGCTAATGATGGAGTTGCCAGGTAAGAGAAGGCCTAAGATAAGGTTTATGGATGTGGTGAGAAAGGACATGCAGGTGGTTGGTGTGACAGAGAAAGATGCAGAAGACAGGAATAAATGGAAACAGATGATCTGCTGTGGTGACCCCTAACAAGAACAGCCAAAAGAAAAATAAGAAGTAGAAGAAGAAGACAGTATTAATAAATAACAGGATGCAGCCAGACTATCCAAGCTTCTATCAAGTTGTTATCTATCAAAAGGCTAAGATGACAGAGTGCAATGGAGATAGCGGTTGTATGACTTTAACTATTGATAATGCAGTAATGCCTACTTGTTAACCTCTTAGCACAGAAGTCTGGACAAAACCTAATATAATGAGGGTCAAATGCCTAGAAATAGGGACACAGTGTAAATATTGCTATTGTAAACTTAGAAAGTTGCTAGAATAACAAGACGTGTGTTAACATGCATTTTCTGAATGTCTGAAACTGAAATTTATGTCATTATTCAGTGACTTCAATCCTTAAAGATTTGCCAGGAAACCATAAATTTTATAAAGAACAGATGAAACACATAAGGCACAAATCTGAATATTCTGTGAAAATCTGGATATTTGAGAGCTATGAGGTAATGGTTAATAATATAGTGGGATTGGTGCTATAAAAGACCTGTTTTAACATGAAGTGATTCAGTTGGCTTATTAACTGCAATTATACATCCTTGACTTCTCTTCCTGGGGAGACACTACAAATGGCATTATTATGATCCAGTTAAGTTTTTTATGATTGAGAAGGATGAGATTAGATTATGGATCTTGCTAGTAGTGCTAAAGGTGCTTTGACTGATTAAAATGTATAATGGAGAGCTATATTCAATTTGTTACTGGTCTTCCAAATGAGCTGGTACAAAGACTATGATTTTGAATTATTTCCCTTTTGTTGATGAGTGCATAGGGGAAAGTGTGAAATTGAAGAAGGAGCATATAAATTACCTGGCATTATCACAGTGGTTTCAAAGGCGAAGCCAGGTGTAAACTGTGGGATTTAAATTTGTAGTTTTGAATTAAAAGCAATATTACAGGAAAATGTGTTGGGCAAGATGAATTTTGTGAATGAAGTAAGAAACAAAAGTACTGAGATATGTTGTGTATTTCTAGTTATTATGACTGTTAGAGGGAGGAAATGACAATCCCTGGGATTCAATAAACTCTGTGCAGGAATAGTGCTGTTCCTGCATGGAGTGAACCGTGTCCATTTCTGCAGAGCACTAACAGCAGCGCACCTTGCATATTCATGAAGACACGCTACTGATAAGGGCTGTATGGACACGAGCAGTGAACAAGTGCAGGGGGCATATTCCAGTAGTGCTCGCACAGTTAACATGCCCCCTGCACTCAGAAAGTGCCATACAGCACTTTCTAAAAGTATTTCAGCATAACATTAGAGAACTTCTCTAATATTATGCCAGTATTTCAGTGTCTGTGGACACTGAAATGAAATAAATGAGTATTTCAGTGTCCGCAGACACTGAAATACATAGGCGAGCAAGAAAGCAATGCAGGGGGTGTGTGGCAGGTTCTGCCACACACCCCCTGCATTGTAAAAGAGCTGTACAGCCATAGCCCCATTCCTTACAACCTGTTAAAGTAAGAAATCTGGAAAAAGGCATAAATAATGGGTGGACAAAGCCCTAAAAATAGGGACATGTTTTAAATATAGCCCTTACAAACTTAGAAAGTTGATACAAAACAGATTATGCATTAGCATGAATTTTCTGAAGGATAGATGTCTGAAACTCAAATGTATGCCATGATTTCTTCACTGCAGTCCTCAATGACTTGTCAGAAAAACACAATTTGATCAGAAACAGGCCAAAAATATGAGACAACAATCTGGACATTTTGTGAAAATCTGTCCAGCTGAGAGGTATGCATACTCCTCAACTGTACAGCTTTACATAGAATTCCCAGATGCCTGCCACACATACCTCTTAACCTCCTAGAGCAAGAACGCTGTACAAAGCCATAAATAATGGGGGGACAAAGGCACATAAATAGGGATACGTTTTAAAATGTGCACTGACAAACCCGAAAGGTGACAGAATAAAAGGCTTGCAATACCATGGACTTCCTGCAGAATATGAAGACTGAAACAGAAATGTCTGCCATGTGAAAGTGCTGTATGGGCAAAGCCCTCAACTGTACAGGTGTCTGCAGAATGCCCAGATGTCTGCCTCACATACCTGTCAACCTCCTAGAGTAACAAAGCTGTGCAAGGACATAAATAGTTAAATTTTTTTCGATACTAAGGCATGCTTAAGCATAGCTAAGTGGGTATGCACATTATAACCCTCTGCCCAGCATTGCTTAAACACCCCAGAGGAGATAAATAAAAATATACAGCTAAAATCCCCAAACTGAGATAGTGTAGTGGTTAGAGTCCCAGCTTTACATGCAGACGTTCATGGATTGAGCAACAAAACAAACGATTTATTTTTACATAGGAAAGCAGTGTTAAAATCATTATTTTCATCTTAAAGTATGTAGTAATTTATTTTTGTCAGGTAGTGTAGCTGGTGTAAAATGGAAGTGTGAGTGCATATAACATATGAAACCACCCATGTATACAGAAGTGTTCCATACAGTATAGTCACACCCCATGCTAATGTAATGAAAACACATAGAGAGATGTCATGTAAAGTAAATAATATCCACTTACTAAATTAAGTTATTATTCTGATAATTTTTTTAAAAATGAAAAGTGAGCAATGGTAAGCAATGCTCAGCTATCCTTAACAGGTTTAAGTATTGCTTAGTTATGAATGCTTAGCAGCAGGTAGCTCAGTTAAACAAATTTACGCACTGTTAAGCAGTGCTCAGCAATTACCCCTTTAAGCACTGTTCAACTCAGCTTAGTGGATTTGCACACTGCTGATTGGAGCTTAACATTTTTGAAATGGTCCAATGACAACAAAGGGTGGGAATATCACCTTATTTAAATGGCGCAGGTGGGAATACAGCCAGAATCTGTTAAAGTTCATCTGTACAGGTACTGTGGCTGGTGTAGGTGAAGGAGAGTGCTTTCAGGCACAGTGCTGGAGCATTCAGGAGTCCAGGGTCATGGATGGACTCCTTGTAGAAAACCACGATGAAAGACTGCTACAGGGCCAGTACCAGGGCTCACAATACAAAGCAGAGGTCTGGGACCATCTCACTTGTGAACTCACCAATGCTACTGGCATCCCCCGGACTGGTGAACAGGTATGGCACCACTATGCCGACCTAAAGCGGAGGAAGGGGTGCTCTTAACCCAGTGTATCCAAGATGCATGGGCACGGAATGCTCCAGTAGTGAGTATCACCTTTCAAGTAGTTTGTAGCAAATATTACAACAGAGAATCACTTAAAATCATTATAAGTTATGATGTCACAATTATGAATCATTTAAATTCCCTACCATACCTTTTCATTCAACAAATAAGGAAGATTTGTTGTTCAAACAAAGGTGGTTAGCAGAGACACATCATTGTGCCATGAAATGGGTGAAAATCCTTGTAGAAAGAGACTTGTTAAAACAACAAAAACTAAAAGAGGAAGCTAAACGGGTTAGCTCGACCTACAAAAGTACCTCAGTGGTTCTAAAATGGATGAATTACTGGGGGATATAAATAAAAAGTTGATTACTTTGGAAAATGAACTTGTGGAAAGGAAAAGCAATAAAATCACAAGGGACATTAGGGATTACAACAATGAAACGGGGTTTCTATGGAAATGCAAACGTAATAGACTGGCGCGAACACAAGGTGGAGCTATGAACCAATGAAATACATCAGTTAAAGCTTCTGTGTCTTTTGCTACTTCTGAAGAAACAGATGGCACTACAGAAGGAGAATTTGATACCGTTGAATATCCACCTTTACCAGCAGCCCAAAATTTAAGTGACTTTAATAATCGGTTTCGGAATAAATTAGGAGACCATTACCAGGGGAAGAAAAGAAACAGAAGTGACTGAAGAAAGGGTAGAAACAGTGGTCACAACAAATATTTTAATAAGAGAACTAAATGGAACTAACTTTAATGATGCCTTAACCCAAAAGTTGGTGCTTAATTTGTCAGGTATGGATGTGCCAGAAAGCAATCTCTGTTTTAAATTTGGGGTTAAAATTTATACCTATGGCTTTGCCTAGGTTACATGTAGTAAAAAGTGAGTTGTTCAATTAAGTAGCAAGTTGCATTTAATTGATTATTTTAATAGACAAAGTGGGAATCAAATGTTAAATGTTAATCAATTGGAAAAGGCTGACAATAGTTTTAATGAAAGTCTTAATGAATCTTTTTATTCATGTATTTCAGATGAAATTGATTTGTTTAGAGATGAATTTAATGCCTATAGTAATTTAAATACTGAAGCTATAGGGGTTAAATCAAAGTTTATTCCACCTATTGTAAATATTAATATACAAAGTTTTATTATGACATAAAATTTTGTTACTGAAAAGTTATGTAAAGATTTTTAAAATGAAAAACAAAATTTATCTTATAACCTGACAATAAGTGAATGGATGGCTTTTAAAACATTGTGTGCTGATAGAAATTTAGTAGTCAAATGATCTGATAAAGGAAATCAAGTGGTGATACTTAATCATGTGCAATATGTTAAAATGCGCTTAGCTCATTTGAGGGATGAAAAAGTGTATGAGAAATGTAATGTAAAACAATATGAAAAAGCTATAACAGAATATGAAGCTTTGATTTAGAAAGGCTTATGCCTTGGATATTTTGTTAAGAATAATTAAAAAAAAAAATAGTACAGAAAACACATGTATTGCAGAGTTTTATTGTCTACCAAAGACACATAAGGAGTTAGTAAATCTGAGTGGTAGATCAATAGTGTCAGCTGAAAAATATTTTTTAAAGAAGTGAATTAATAATTACTGATCTGCTGATATCTTGTCTATTGACTTCTGTTCTTTGGAGCTTTTCTCCCCGGGCCTCTACTGAAAATGGACATGTATCCAGCTAGACTAGCCCGGTCAACAAATGTAAAATAAAATAAATAAATAAAATAAAAATAAACATATGTATTTTGCTGCATGAGTATCGAAAAACCTATGTGTTTGCTTTACCTTCCTTTATTAAGAATAGCCAAGATTATTTGTGTAAAATCAGAAAAGAAGTTTGGAATGATAACATGCATTGGTTTGCCTGGATGTTAAGAACCTGTATACTAACATAAGGTATAATAATGGCATTGAAGCATTAAGATATTTCCTGGGTGACTCCCCACCAAACCACTTTATAATAGAATTAATAGATTTATGTTTAAAAAATAAATTATTTTTGTTTAATAGTGAAATTTACCATCAGTTACAAGGTACTGGAATGGGAGCAGCTTTTGCCCCCATGTATGCAAATATTGTGATGGCAAAGTTTGAAATGGAATATATATACACACATTCATTCTATAAAAATCAAGTAGTCCACTATTTTAGGTTTATAGATGACCTGATATTCTTATGTAATGGAAATAAGGATAAGGCTAAACCTTTCATAGATGACCTACATAATAATGTGTTTGACTTCATATTTGATGGTATACAAATGGATAAGAAAGTTACATTTCTAGATATTGATATTAATGGGTTAGAAACAACAGTGCATAGGAAATTTGGCCAGAACAATGCCTTTCTATATGGCATAAGTTGCCATCCAGACTATTTAATATCTGTATTGTCATATAATGAGTTTCTAAGACTTAACAGATTATGTAGCTCAGATGATGTTTTTGAGGGTGAACTACTTAAAACAGAAAATATGTTTATAAAGATGGGGTATAATAAACTAACAGTGGAAGAATCCAGTAATAAGGTAAAAGAATATAGATATGGAATAATGAGCAGGCATAACTGTGTCTTGAAGAAAGGTGAAGCAAATGGAAATAATTGTGAAATAAGAGATAAAAATAAAATAAACATAAGACAAAAAACTCTACAGGGGGTGATAGAGAAGTTTATTTTGTAACAACTTTCAATGTTTTGACAGAAGCTATGGTTAGGGAAGTTAAGAAATATTGGAAATGATAATTAATGATAAAGATTTGAAATATTTGTTAAAAAATCAGATAAAAGTTTCTTATAGAAGAAGTAGAAACTTGGGTGATATGGTGGTACATAATTGTTTTATACCACCTGAAGCTATCGTATACCCTAGAGTAAAGGATAAAAAAATAGGTACCATGGCTTGTAAAAAGTATACAGTATGTAGACATGTTGTGGCAGCTTTTCCAAAAATTAATGGTGTCAGATTTACCCCTAGATAATTCTATACATGTGGTACTAAAGGCGTAATTTATGCTCTCAGTTGTAGCTGCAACCTATATTATATAGGAGAAACAGGGAGAGCTTTTAAAATGTGTATGCAAGAAAACATAAGGGAAATTAAAAATTGTAAAATAGATAGCCCTTTGGGATAACATTTTATAATTGCACATAATGCTAAACCAGATTGTTTACAAGGATGCATCCTGGAAAAAATGAAGGTTTCATTGGGTGAAGTTTCATTTATTAAAGAAAAGTTGTTGAAAAAATAAATTCTTTTTATTTTAAAATGTAATACTTTGGAACCTCATGAGTTAAATAAGGAAGTAAACTGGAAATATGTAATTTAGTGTATTAATTAATAGTTTAATTGATTGATTGTTAAATTGAGTTTGATTTTATATGTGTATAAATAATGATGGAAATGTGAATGAATTTGCACTCATTGAAGGCTTGGTACTAAGTAGAATTACTAAATAGAAGCACTAAGTTGGAATTAAATTACTGTGACTGCTGCCTTGAGTCTTGTGTCTATGATTCTCTACTGTGGTATTTGTATATTTTTTGCTTCTATTTGTGGTATTTGGATGTAGCAAATATTAGCCTGAGAATGTGATTGACAGGCATGCATAATGTTTGTTTTTCTCCCCTACAGCTGCAGCAGAGAGGGCTAGTAATGTCAAAACCCATGCCGACAGACTGGTGAGTACAAATCTATTTTGCAGCATAGTGCGCAAATAGCTAAGAAGGAGTACATTGCTTACTGCTAGTAGGTATACTGTTACTGTGTTAACTGAAAAAATATAAAAGTTTGTCTGACTAATATTGATGTGTAATAAAGATCCCTACAAAAAACTGTTGTGTTTACTTAGGTATGTTGTTGTAGACAAATGGAATGCATACAGGTTCTTCACAGCAAATATGGCTGTGACAGCATACATTAACCAAGGTTGTTCTGTGAACCAGCTGTTAAGAAAAACTGTAGATGGTGGAGCTGTAAAACAAGAT
This sequence comes from Protopterus annectens, assembly GCF_019279795.1. Taxonomy (NCBI): domain Eukaryota; kingdom Metazoa; phylum Chordata; order Ceratodontiformes; family Protopteridae; genus Protopterus; species Protopterus annectens. Next base: position 499,913,369 of record NC_056736.1, read on the forward strand.
ATAAATGAAATGTGAAATATATACTGCACTAAGTTTTGAACCCTGAATAGTAATATCTAAAGTATCAAAGTGTGTTCTATCCAGCATTGTATTGTGTTAACCTTTGCTTTCCAGATTGTAGCAATCCGAAGGATTAATGCACACTACAATAACTATCCGTCATGCATGTATCACAGGATTACAAGTTCAGACTGTCTAACCAAGAGACTATTAGGCAGAAACCAGTAAAACAAGAAACAACAGTTCGCCAGTAGCTCAGTGTGATGAGAAATCACTTAGTTGTTAATTTTGCACACCCACACATGGCTCGAATCCAGGGAGTGGTACTAAGATGTGTGCATATCTACACACAAGGAATCAGGAATAAATGTAAAAACAGTCAGGTAGTGTTAAGAGATATTTTCTCGACAGGTTTTACAGGTAAGGAAATGTTGGTAGTAGCTTTATGAAGGGTATACTAATAAACTGTGTATAACTGTTCAACTGTCCCACCACATGCCTGCAAATGTCAGCAGGATGGGTACATACAACATGCACTCTTCCCAGTACATGACTTTCAAGTGTCATGCTGTCATGGGTAGTGGACACTGCTGCCAATAATCCTGGACACAGATAGGAAACCAGTTGAAGTATGCCAGTAGCACACTCATATAACAGCAGTTCAGGGTACCCCTTCTGTGCCAGATATGTAACCCTGACATGTGCAAGTCCCTTCTAGTCATGTACCCAGAGTTATCACAGTTTGCCCCATACCATTCCAGGCTGAGAGTTTAATAGGTATGTTTGTGCTACAGAGGCTATGATAGGCAGATGTAAAGTGAGAAAATACAAAAAATCCAAGGGGAACGAGCTGCTGAGCGTGTACCAAGTGTATAGCCAAGTAATAATCCACAACCGAATGCAGCTGTCAGGTGAAGAAAAAGCAACTATAGTTCGTAGACTGTAACGTTAGAGCTTTTATTAACCACAAGCACTTTCGGAGAGAATCCTATCTCTCCTTCCTCAGACCAAAGTAAAACAATCAGTTGTAACAACGTGCTCCTTTAAATAGGATGCAATCAACTAATTAACAAATTAACAATTTAACAATTGTCAGCTAATGACTTTAAATACATACAAGACCAGTGTGTTCATGTATTAAAAACAAAACAGGACCCTATTTTTTTAAAAATCCGACTTGCTTCGCTATTTGAAACATAGTTTTTTAAAAACCTTTTATGTAAAAAATAATAATATATACCAATACTCATATGTAAAATACTCACAACCCTTATGTTATATAAAAAAGATGCTAGTACGTAAATTGTAAATTACATAAAAAACAACAAATACATTTAAGGCTTATAACCTTAACATTTACATATTGCTCGCTATGCAGGCATTTTAAAAATCATTATTAATATACAAGTGCGAGAATTTCCCAACTAGTTTCCCAAAAATTGGCACGTATAGGTTTAGAGTTTAAACTCAAGCATCTATACCTTAGACGCCATATGGGTACAGTGGTTTGCATTAATCTTAAATAAAAAATAAAAGTCTATGAGTGACGTTATAAACATTTAAATATATTAAGCCCAAACACATTTGTTTAGCAAATAGGGCTTATTTATTTAATATAATAAGAATTAACATCTTTGTTTCCCTTTGGAGTATTCTTAGAACAGTTGGCAAGCGAGATAAGGTATAGATGCTTGATTTTAAACTCTAAACCTATACGTGCCAATTTTTGGGAAACTAGTTGGGAAATTCTCGCACTTGTATATTAATAATGATTTTTAAAATGCCTGCATAGCGAGCAATATGTAAATGTTAAGGTTATAAGCCTTAAATGTATTTGTTGTTTTTTATGTAATTTACAATTTACTAGCATCTTTTTATATAACATAAGGGTTGTGAGTATTTTACATATGAGTATTGGTATATATTATTTTTTACATAAAAGTTTTAAAAACTATGTTTCAAATAGCTTAGCAAGTCGGATTTTTAAAAAATAGGGTCCTGTTTTGTTTTTAATACATGAACACACTGGTCTTGTATGTATTTAAAGTCATTAGCTGACAATTGTTAAATTGTTAATTTGTTAATTAGTTGATTGCATCCTATTTAAAGGAGCACGTTGTTACAACTGATTGTTTTACTTTGGTCTGAGGAAGGAGAGATAGGATTCTCTCCGAAAGTGCTTGTGGTTAATAAAAGCTCTAACGTTACAGTCTACGAACTATAGTTGCTTTTTCTTCACCTGACAGCTGCATTCGGTTGTGGATTATTACTTGGCTATACACTTGGTACACGCTCAGCAGCTCGTTCCCCTTGGATTTTTTGTATTTTAGCAGATGTAAAGTGAGGGCAGACCCATAGAGTATTGAGCAGTACTGTTTTGGAAAATAGAAGCATAAACAGTAGCTAATGGACTTTTTGTCTCTCCCCCCACCCCTCATCTGGATCAATACTACGGGTATGGTGTTCTCCAAACCTAATGTTTGGACTTGTGTTCTATTATTGTTCATACAGTTGATTGGTTGCATGTTAACATACCTTGTTCAAATACCATTGTTGGTGGCCTGTTGCTGTCAATGTTATTGGCATCCTGTTACAATGCATACTGTTGTTCCATTTATGCATGTGCTCCTTGTACTATACAACTGTTTCAAATCTGTTTTATGGGGTTAACTGGAATACCCATGCATGCTGTTATAACTAATCTTGAAATGTGTTGTTCATGACTAACCATCATATTGTTTAAAAACTCAACACCATAGCACGTTTGGGAAGGCAGACCCCTGTGGATCCACCTGTCCTGCCTCATTTGGCCATGGCACCGGGCCCCAGCATGTCTGGGACCCACCCCGAGACATCCTCATCCATTGATCCTGCACCACCTTCAGGTGGAACCACCTCAGGGGATGGCGCCAGTCCCCCCAGGAGCGGGTGAGGACAGGAGCCTGTAACCTGCAGTCAGCTCCAGAGTTTGGTGTGCAGCACCATCCAAGCAGAGTTAGGTAGGCAGCTCTGCCAGATTGAGGGCCACCTGGCACACCCCGAGGGGCAGGTCTCCCCTCCTGTCCAGCCCCCAGCACAGCCACCTTCGGGGCTGTGAAAGAGCAGTGGTGACTGCCCATGGGTGGGGACCTCAGTCCCACTGTATCCATTTGGGAGCTCATGGGCTTTGGATTCCCAACCACCCTCCCTGTCAAAGGTGTTTACCCCCATCATGTGTCATATACCACCCCTGTCTGCTGTCTTGTCTGTCTTGTCTGTCTGCAAATGCAATCTATCCTACCCAACCTACCTCCCCAATCATACCTACATCCCTTCTCCAACATCCCACTCTCACATTAAAAAAAGGGCATCTGTCCAGCAAAAAAAATTGCCCCATACATAGCTCTACATTTTGCCCCATGTACAGTGAAATTAATCAATCAACCCACAGATTATTCTGAAAATGTCTGTTGCCAACACCCCTCCCTGGCAAATAGAAAGACTCTGGATGCAAGTAGCAAGTGGGAGACACCGAATGGTGCACAGGCCATCACTTGCTAATGAGCAGTACCCCTGTGGGGTGTGAGGCTGTAAATTCCAAATTCTACACATTATTCACAACCTTTGCTGCTGAAGAAATGTAGAGCTATGGTCCTTTCCTAGACCCATCCTGCACATCCCTAACTGCTTTTGTTAAGGTTTTTACCTCTTGTTTGGCCCTATTTAACCACTTTTCTATCACCCTTGTTTCTTTTCTTTAAAGAAAATTAGCACAGGTGTAAGCAGGAGTAAGCGGTGCTCAGCACTACTATCACAGCAACATACCACTACACCATCTGAGCTGTAGGAATTTGTAATGTTTTTACAAACATATCATACACAACAGTCATTCAACATAAATGGGAATTATATATCAGTAGTACTGTTATATAAATACATATATATATATATATATATATGTATATATATATATATATATATATATATATATATATATATATATATATATATTACAATATCTCTCTCTCTCTCTCTCTATATATATATATATATATATATATATTTATATATATTCATATATAATATATATGTATATATATATATATATATACATATATATATATATATATATATATATATATATATATAGGTAGATAACCAACCTCTTACTGCAATACATCTGCAAAAAGCCTGACAAACTGGGAGGATAAAGGGTAAATAATAGTGAGATCTTTGAAATATGGCTGTCATGCATGTAGAAGTCTGCTAGAGTGACATGGTTTGCTTTAACATACAATTCCAGATAAATTCCAGGTCTGAAACACAAATGAATGTCATTATTTACTGATGTCAATGCTCACATCATCCAAGTGATTTCTCAGAAACCTACAACTGTTGTGGCCAACAGACCAAACATATGAGCCACGCATCTAGACAGTGTCTAGACATCTGGACAGTAGAGAGGTATGACTGCAGTCATGTAACAGAATGGAAAACCCATGACAGCTGCCAAGCATGTTACCCCAGCACCTTCTGAACCCCAGTAAGACCAACACGACACTAACCCAAATCAGCTGTGGGCAATTACCCATGCATATTCAAGTATATCATGCACTACAGGGATGGAACTATGGGGAAAAGCAGATAGTGGTGCAAAAATTTCCACCCACAACCATTTGCACCACAGTCACAGCAACATACCAGTACCCCAAATAAACTCTAGAGTAGCATGACTGTTTGAATGAACATATTCTGATTCACAGTCACACACTACACCAACATATTCTGGCCCAACTCATTGTGTACTGGGCATCATGAGGTGTTAAAGGACATTTCTCAGTCTGCTCCTACAATCATACACACCTGATAGACCACCAGCAACCATAGTAGCATGCACTGTCAGATAGAAAAAGGATCTATGCCACTTCCATCTGCTACTCTCCCTACTCAGCCCAACAAGCATCTACACACAACACTGCTACACAATCTTGGCAGTCTGTTCACAATGGCCAGACATACATAACTCTCATATGTACAGATTTCCACAGAATGTCCAGGGTGTGAGACCATATTCATTGCTACTACTGTATACCACTTCCAAAAGTCTGCTTAGTCAATGGGATGATACCTTGAGTGCAGCCACTAAATAATGATATCACATACCTCTGACCCTCTTACTGCAAGACATCTGGACAAAGTAAGACATACTTGGGGGCCAGGGGGCCAGAAAGAGGGACATATCTCATATCATGGTGTTACAAACTGAAACAGTTGCCAGTATCACATGCTTTGTTGTAACATAACATCCCTGAAGGATATGATGTCTGAAACACCAATGGATGTCAACAGTTATTGACTACAATCCTCACAATATCCTACTGATTCCACAAAAACAGACATTGTCTGAGGAACAGACCAAACATAATAGGCAAACTTCTGGGCAGTCTGTGGACATCAGGACAGTTGAGAGGTATATCAGAGACATATCAGTGTTAGATGTCAAGTCACACAGAAAATGCATGTCCAGATGAACCCTGTTAATCTAGCAACCCTCTATGTGTATAACAGTACTACTGACTTACAATTTGTACCTAATTCTGGAGCTTTGTCCCCCATGTTGTTGCGCTGTCTTCACATGTCCTGTCCTGAGAGGTATTCCCCCCTACTGTCTATGTAGCTGTAGTTCCCACACCTCCATAATGTCCTACACACAGGCAAGGAAAAGGGGCAAGGGCCACATGAAGGCCATAATTATAGCACTGTGTTGCTCTGGCATTGGCAAATAGAAAGACAACACAGCCACTCTGGATACAAGTAGCAAGTGGGAGACACCGAATGGTGCACAGGCCATCACCTGCTTATGAGCAGTACCTACAAAAGTCAAGCTGCTGCCTATGCAACACAGGTCTAAACCCATCTACACAAACTACGACTACACAAACCTAACCATTTGCATTGTTGTGAGGAAACTCTTGAGCACTATACCAAATATGTCAATCATGTAAGCTTGTAATGGAATACAGAAGGGGATGCAAAGATGTCAAATGGGACATTAAACACTAGGCCACAACAAGACCTGTTGGACTCACATGCTGCTGTCCAGCACCTATAGCCATTCCCGCTTGCCCTGTTTGCATTGACATGGAGCACATCTCTAGCCCTGAGTCACCCAGCAAAGGTAAGCTCATGTATGACTACTAATGGAGTCTCTGTTGTCCAATACTGAGTGTGTCACTGGTAGGCCAGCTACCTGGGATGTTGTAATTATTCCTATGTCACCTGTGAATGCTAATCTGATACATATGCTTGTCTTACAAATGTAAGAGACATATATAGGGTATGTGCATACTACACCACAGGTGCAGATGTGTGTGTTGAACTGTATGTGATATACTGAGCCCATACCTGACAAATTTCCAGAGTTTTGCAGACTGACCACATGTCTGCCTCATATTTGTAGTCAATGCTTGTCTGGCACATCATTGGCAACCCATTAAAGACTGAAGTCATAACATATTAACATACATTTGATTGTCAGATGTCATATCCTGCAGAGTAGACCTGCGAATGTGACACCGTCTTTGCTGGCAACTAACTGTGTTTCAGCTAGATTCATAAAGTGACACTATTTACTGGCCTTTGCCCACCACTGATGTGTGCCTTTGTGCAGATGTCTTGCTGTAACAGGAGCTAGGTGTCTTACCATGAAACTCATGTCAATGCAAACGTACCTTACCTTGTAGGATGCCAACATTTGTGCAGTCACTGGCACCTGCTTTCTAGCTGTGGTGAGCACACCAACCTTGCCAGGTCACTCATCCCATCATATGTTTAGATCCCAAATGGAGGCCTGCAAAGCCACAGGAGGCAGAGTGTTGAACATTAGCATACACATAAACACCTCCAGGCTGGCCAAACAGTATGACGCATGTGTGACATCCCAAGTGAAGTTAACAGCTGACAAAATACCTACTCAAATCATAGCTAGCTACAGGCCTCCAACCATGACTATGTACACCTACCACACCTATTGGGACCTGCTAGAATCTGTCAGGATTCAATTGTCTACCCTACTCCTGAGTGACTTCAAATACCCAACCATAGTGTACATGACCTATGCCACCTGAGCATGAATGCACATAGATTCCTTGGCTTTGTTAATGGCAATGTAGTGGATCAGCTGGTCAACACTCCTATGGCAGATGGAAATATCCTGTACCTGGTCCTAACCAACATGAGTAGCCACTGTAGCACTCCTACAGTGCCATCCACCTTGGTAATATCTGACAACATAGCCATTACTGTTCAGATCACCATCTCCCCTGCCCCCCTTTACAGTGTCAAACAGAGTGAACTATACACAAATGACTATAAATCCCTTCAGAGCAGGTAGAAATATCTGTACAGCCAACGTTCCATTTGTTGGAACTAGCAGCAGTGTCCAGGCCCACATCACAATACTATGTTGGCACCTAAATAGCTTTATGGACTCAGCAATACCTGACAGGACAACATCATCTCCCTCAAGGTAGGGTAAACACCTGTGGTGGACAGCACCAATACACAAACACCATAATAGGTGGAAACAATTGCTGAATGGAAGGAACAGGTGCCTCATTGGAAGCAATGCCACCTTGGTCTGCACAAGCAAATAAGGGCACAGGTGATGTACCCTATGGCTGTTTTTGAGTGCAAATTGGACACATCCTCCAAGGCAAATTACTAGGCCTTCCACACGAGTTTGCAATTCCAGAGGCAACACACAAATCTGTTCTGTAGTGGCGGTCAATAACACCAAATACACATATGGTATAGATACAGGCAACTGGCTGCAGACAGGTGAAGTGTAAACATCACCCTCTGTCCCCCCATTGGTACACATGTGCATGTACAGCACCTGCGCCCCCTCCCCTCATCATCAGGAAGCAGGTCCGTAATGACCTCTCAAAGGCAACACACAGAGGTCTCCATATGTCTGATACCATCCCTGGCTGCATCCTATATATATATATACAGGCATGGGCTCTCAGATCCATTCTATACTATACTCAACCACAGCCTGAGCACCGGTGTCATCCTATCTGCACAGAGGACAGGCACTGTCATCCCTGTATTCAAAGGTGAAGCAATCCACTGACCCAGCCAATATTATACACATCAGCCTAACTAGTCTGCTCTGCAAGGGCATGGAAGTCAATATCAAGGACATTATGAACAGGGACAATGGCAACATCAAAATGTCTGGGCCCACACACCATGATATTGTCAAAAGGAGAACAGGCCTGTTAAACCTGATTGACCTCTCTGAAGTGGTCAACAAACACAGGGAGGAGAGGAAGATGATGAACAATGCCTACCTTCACCTAGCCCAGTCCTCTCACACTAATCCCCAGGGGACAGGATACATATGCCTACACAGCTAGGCACCAACCTGTAGATTACCAGATGGGTAGCTAACTGGCTCAATGATAGTACCCACTCAGTCAAAGTAGTGGAACCCACCTCTAGTCGTTGATTCATCCACAATGGTGTACCCCAAGGATCGGTCTGGGGGCCTCTGCTGTTTGAGATATACATATCTGAGGTACAGGACAAAAACAGTGCTCTGTAGCGGACCAGGTGTACAGATACTTACAAGCTGGCCACTGTCTTACATTTCCCTACTGATGTGAGCATTCCCCAAGAGGCACACACCCAATTACTGAGTGGTGCAAGAAGCATTACCGCAAACTGAATGCCAGGAGAGGAATCATTCCCCCTGCTGTGGCAGATGTCATCCACACTAAGTATGATAGTAATAATGTAATTATTATGCATATACTATATATATGTTTTTACCAAACCTAATTTTGGGACATGTATTACATTATTGTTCATATAATTAATTGGTTGCATGATAACATACCTTGTTCAAATAACATTATTGGTGGCCTGTTGCCATCATTGTTACTGGCATGCTGTTACAATGCTTACTGTTGTTCCAGTTATGAATGTGTTCTGTTTGCTATGCAACTGTTTCACATCTGTTGTTTTGGGTTAATTTGAACACCCATGCATGCTGTTAAAACTAATATTGAAATGTTTTGTTCATGACTAATCAACATATCTTGGAAAACCTCAACCCCATAGCATGTTTGGGAAGGCCAATACCAGCAGGTCCACCTGTCCTGCCCCATCAGGCCATAGCACTGAGATCCAACACATGTGGGACCCAACCTGGAACTTCATCTTCTGCAGGCCCTGCACCACCTGGGTGTGGGCACGGAGATGAGGCTGTCATCTGCCGTCAGTTCTGGGGTATGGTGTGCAGTGTCATCCGCTCTGAGTTGGGTGGCCAGCTGCACCAGATCGAAGGCTGGCTGGTGCACCTTGAGGAGCAGCCTGACCCTCCTTTCCGGCCCCAGCACAGCCACTGTTGGGGCTGTGAAGTTGCAGTCATGACTGCCTGTGGGTGGGGATGTCAGTCCCACTGTATCCATATGGAGGCTCATGAGTCTCTGATTCCCAACCATCCTCCTCGTCCAAGGTATTTACCCCCACATGTTTCATACACTGCCTCTGCCTGGTGTCTTGTCTCTATTGTCTGTCTCCTTACCCAACCTACCTCCCCAGACTTACCTACAATCATTCCCCAACATCCCACTCTCACCTTAACAAAAAAAGGGCATCTATCCCCCCAAAAAAATCACCCCATACTTAGTTGCCCATTTCACACGTGTCCACTGGACACATGTAATCCAGTCCAATTGACTTGACAACACATTTCTGTTGTCCTCACTCCTCTCTCTGGGGTTTGAGTGTCCAAATTCACCTCCAAATTCTGTACATAGGTTCATAGGTTCATGCTAGGTACTAGGCTATCTGCCCGAAGGCATTTATAAGCCTAGCCAGAATGTGTTGGCTTTCGCTGCCCCCTTCGATTAGTTCCCTGTACATCTGTCCAGCAGAGCCACTTGAAGTGATCCCTGGGGTAAAATTTCTGTTTCCCATCCACTCGTCAAGGTTTCTCTTGAAGAGGGTTAGCGAGGAGCTCTGCCTAATGTAGATTGGAATTTTGTTCCAGAGCATGGGAAGTCTCTGGGACAGGAATCTATCTCTCCAGTATGTCCAATTTATTGTTGTGGTGAGGTTTAGATCCCTGGAGCGTGTGGCTCAAGGGGATATGGTTTTCTTTAGGTGGGGCATGTCCATCAATTCTGGGTTGGACATGGCCTTGTATGTCAGGCAGAGATCACCTCTGAGTAGTCGGTATGCAACCGAGTACAGCTGGAGTTTCTTCAGTCGAGCTGCATAGGGCATCTGCTTGAGGCCAGTGATCCTCTTGGTGAGGTACTTCTGTGGTATTTCCAGTTGTTGCAGATGTCTTGTAAGGTACATCCCAAATGGGGCATTGTACTCTATGATGGGTCTGATGAGTGATGCATAGAGGGCCCCAATGACATCTTTCGATCTGGATGCAAACCCTTTTGTGATTAGGTGGGCCACATAGAAGGATTTTCTAACCACTTTGACAATGTGATTATCAAAGGTGAGGTTAATATCTACTTGGGTCTCCAGATCTCTTATTACATCTTCCATATTTAGGGGGATACCACCAATGTGGTAGTTTGTGGGTACTTTGTTTTTTCCAAAAGGGATGACTATGCACTTTTTGGCATTTAGCTTGAGGCCATGGTTTTGACACCAGGTATCTGTCTCAGTGAGACCCTTTTGGAGGATGTCTGTGTCAGCCGGAGAGTCAATTATAGCCCCTAGTTCACAGTTGTCTGAGAACGTGGTCAGCCGTAGTCCTCCTGTGCTTGCCTATACCTTTGAGAAGTATATGCCGAACAGGAGGGGTCCTAGGACTGAGCTTTGGGGAACGCCGCTTATAACCGGTTTAGAGTCAGACCTAGCTCCCACAACTCTTACCATGTGGGTTCTGTCCATGAGCCAGTTGGCAACCCATCTCATGATGTAGGGGTTTATGTTCAAGCTGATGAGCTTGTCTATAATACCTGAGTGGTGAATGGGGTCGAAGGCATTTGCGAGGTCTAGATAAGCTGTGTGGACCACATTTCCCTCATCTGCAGCCTTGGTAACTATCTCAAAGAAGTCCACCAGGTTTAAGAGGCATGATCTGCCCTTAACAAAGCCGAACTGGGTAGGGTCCAGTGTTTGGAGGTTTCCAATGTCTCTGTTAATGAAATCCATGATGATGCACTCCATAGCTTTGCAGACCAAGCTAGTTAGGCTTATAGGGCAATAGTTCCCAGGGTCCGTTGTGGCGCCACCTTTGTGAAGTGGAATAACCATTGCTGTGCACCACTCTGTGGGCATGTAGCCTGTGAAGAGGCTGAGTTTAAACAGTGTGTTTAGGTGAGGGGTTAGTTCATCTTTGAGCTCATGTAGGATGCAGCCTGGGACACCATCTGGTCCCATTGATGCTGTGTTTTTGGCTTTGGAGAGAGCTGTTTTAACCTGAGTGTCTGTGATTTCAGGGGCACTACATTCTTCTGGTATAGTTATGGGCCCTTTTGGGGGTGAGAGGGATGTGAAGTGTGCACTGAACCTGTGTGCCAGGATGTTGGCTATATTGGTTGGTTCAGTGTATTTTGTGCCATTCTGCACTAACTTTGAGCAGATCTGAGAATTGCCATTTAGATTCTTGACATAGCTAAAGAATGCCTTGTGGTTATCTTTGGAGTCCATGGCAATTTTTCTTTTGAAGCTAGCCTTGGATGATTTTATGAGGGTACATAGTTTCTTGCTGATGCTGATGAGGGATGTCTTCCCTTATTGGGATTTTACTCTTTTATGTACTAGTTTCCTCCTTCTATTGTATAGCTTATTTATGTCAGGGGTCCACCAGACTGGTTTCCTTTTCTTGGAGGAGTGAGTCTTGGTTTTGTTTGGGATAGCACAATCCCTGTATTCTTGTAGGTGCCCGTAGAGTGCATTAGTAAAGGATTTTGCAGCTTGGACAGCATTATCCTTTAGCATGGGGGCTTTGAAATTTCCCACCTCGGTCTTAAGTAATGTGAAGTTTGCTTTTGAAAAGTTTTTCACTGTGGTTTCTTTGACCGGGGGTGGTGGCGGAATGTGGATATCCAGAGTGATTAGTTTATGGTCAGATCTAACCAGTGAGGGGTTGACCTCCGGTGTGGAACACCGGTAGCCCATGTTGGTGATGACCAGGTCCAATATGATGTCACCTCTGGTGGGGGTGTTGACCAGTTGATCCAGGGTATTTGAGTTTATAAATTCTAGGAAATGTTGGGCAAGGGAGTTTGTACTTGAGTAGTTCTCCCAGTTAATGTTTGGGTAATTGAAATCACCCAATATCAGGGTGTTTGGTAGGACCTTTATGTTTTCCAGTGTTTCCAGGAATGCGGAGTGGGGGTCCTGGGACATGGTGGGTGATCTGTAGCAAGCTATAATTTGAATAGCAGTTTTGCCCATTGTTAGTTGCACATGGATGATCTCTGAAGCATCGTGCTGTGCCACTAACCTGGAGGTGTGGGCATCCTTGATGCATATGGATACTCCCCTGCCTTTTGTATTTTGGTCCAGGTTTTGTGGCTGAAATGTATGATATGAGTTGTAGCCTGGTAGTGCTGGGTGCTCTCTGGAGCCTTAAACCAGGTTTCTGTTACTGCACATATATCGATTTTCTCCATACTGAGGAGTGCCTCAAGTGCATGCATTTTGAGGTTTAGACTTCTGGCATTGAGTAGCATTACCCTCAGTTTTTTGTTACTTGTGCTATTTACGGCAGTGGGTTTGTCTTTTGAGCCTACCGTAAAAAAAGGCACTATGGGGGTGGCAAGAGTCTTGGCCAGTATTCGAAAGCCTAAGGGTGACGGGTGCAAGCCGTCTCTAGTGAAGTAGCATGGCTTGTCGAGCATGTCATCCCAGGCAGACAGACACTGGATCCCCCTTGAATGACACCAGAAGCTTAGCCAATTGTTGAAATTGATATTTTTGTTCTATACCGTGGTATCATTCTTGGTGAGGGCAGGATGCTACTCTGGGTCAGGGTCATACTGGCCTGGGCTATGTGATCAGAGAGCTCCTCCATGTCTCTTTTCATGTAGTCCAGGGAGGTATGGCTCAGGTCATTCACACCAACATGGACAATGACAAAGTCATATTTGTACTTGTCCTGGAGTGACCTGAGTGCTTGTGTTATGTGGCAGATCTTGACACCCGACAGGCAGCTAACAGTAACTTTTTCCTTGTTCAGCCTAGTGAGTGGGACGTCAGTGTGCTGACTATAGAGTCACCTATTACTAGTGTGTTGGGTATGTTATTTTGACTTAAGGGCTGTGATTGTGTGGCACACTGGTTTTGTGAAGTATGTGTTTCATGGTTTGTGTTGGGGGGTGGAGGTTGCTTGGATGTCTGCTTTGGAGGTCTCTGTTGCTTTTGCAGATTTTTATTTAGAGCCTCCGAGTATATTTTCATGTATTTATGTGTGTTTTTTGCTGGTGCTGGTTTCATAGGTCTATGTGAGACTGGTGGTGTGATGCAAGTAATTCCCTTCTCCTCTTGACTGCATGGTCCAGTCTTGGGTTGAAAGAGCTTAGCCTCCAGTTTGGCTGTATAATTGCATCTCTCGCATGTATTAGTGTTTGGTGGAAGGAGAGGGTTGTCTGTGTACATGAGGCAATTGTAACATTGCCTCAAAATGCCCACATTCACCAGTTGCACCAGAGAGTACACCTGAAACTGCCCTTTGGACATGTCTGGATAGGTACAGTGACTTCTCGACAGTATAGGGGGGGGTCTAGTGCTAAGGTTTATTAGTGATTGCTATGAGTTTTGAGCAAGTGCCAGTATGAGAAGTGAATGGTCTGAGTGTTTAACATGAACGTTTGTCTAGTTCAAAGTGAAAAATTAAAGAGTAAACTTTGTGGAGCCGGGAATAGTTACAAATGCACAAATGCACAGCTGTTTCTGTATAAGAAATGGACAGCTATGGACCTTCCCTACACCCATCCTGCACATCCCTAGCTACCTTTCATATTGTTTTTCCCTCTGTGTGTCCCTTTTTACCACTTTCCTATAACCCCTTTTTCTTTTCTTTTAAAAGAATTAGTGCGGGTGTAAACAGGAGTAAGCGAGAATATGCGGGTTTGCACAATGCTAAGTGAAGCCAAATGGATTAAGCTTCTCTAAGGTCAACCATCTCCTTGTATCGCTTAGCGTTGCGCAAACCCACACAGACCTGTTTAAAGCTGCTTAAAACTGCTTTAATCACTCGGTCTCCATCAGCCACTCTTCTGCCTAGCAACAAAATAATCAGCCCTGCCAAGTCTCGAACCCAGGACCCTGTAAACGTTAGTTAGAGCAATGTACCACTACACTATTTGAGCTGTAGGAATTTTGGATGCTTTTGCAAACATATGCAGTAGAGTCATTCAACAGTAGGGGAAAAAGATCTGTGGAATCTCCCAGGTTTTATAAATATGCATATACATATATATATCTATATATATATATATATATATATATATATATATATATATATATATATATATATATGTATACACACACACACACACACACACACACACACACACACACACACATAACATATAGTGCAGTCATACCTTAGATCCATAACTCTCAACCTCTTAGTGCAAGACATCTGGGCAAAGGCTATCAAAATGAGGGGACAATGGGCCAAAACTAGGGACATATTTTAAATATTGCTATTATAAATGTAGAGAGTTGCTAGAGTCACATGATTTGTTTCAGCATACATTTTCTGATGGATATGAGGTCTGAAAATGAAATGTATGTCATCATTTACTGACAGAAATCCTCAGATTATCTCAGTGATTTTCCAGAGAAATACAAATAATTTGTGGAACAGACCAGAAATATGAGCAATAAACCCGGACATTCTAAAACAATCCAGCCAGTTGACAGGTATCCTCAGAACACCTTAATGCAACTAATCTGGACCAAGCCTGACAAAGTGGAGGGAAAAAGCCATGAAAATAGGGACATATCTGAAATACTTGGGTAGATAAGCTGAGACAGTTGCTGCAGTAAAACCGCCTGTTCTAACATATAGGTTCATAGGTAGGTACTAGGCTATTGGCCATAGGGCCTATATAAGCCTAGCCAAAAAGGTACCCTGGCTTTCACCACCCAAGATATTTATTTCCTGTGTCCCTGATGAGCAGAGCCACAGAAGTGATCCCTGGGGTGAATTTCCTATCTCCCATCCAATCATCAAGATTTTTTTTGAAGAGTGCTAATGAGGAGCTTTGTTTGTATAGATAGGTAGTTTGTTCCAGAGTATGGGAAGACTCTGGGACAGGAATCTATCTCTCCAGCATGTTCTGTTTATTGTGGTGACAAGGCTTAGGACCCTAGTGCGTGTAGCTCGAAGGGATTGGGATTTCTTTAAGTGGAGCATGTCCAACAGCTCTGAGTTTTACAGAGCTTTGTATGTTAGGCAGAGATCACCTCTGAGTAGGCATTATGCAACAGAGTTTTTTGAGACGGTCTGCATAGGGCATCTGTTTGAGGCTGATAATCCTCTTTGTGAGGTATTTCTGCATCCTTTCTAGTTGTTGTAGATGTCTTGTGAGGTACATACCAAAAGGGGCATTGTACTCCATAATGGCTCTAATGAGTGATGAGTAGAGGGGAAACAATGACCTCTTTTTTCCTGGATGAGAAACTTTTTGTGATGAGGTGTGCCACATAGAAGGATTTCCTGACTACTGTGGCAATGTGATTATCAAAGGAGAGACTACTGTCCACCTGTGTCCCAAGGTCTCTTATCACACTTTTAGTGTTAAGTAGACTACCACCTATGTGGTAGTTCATGGGTACAGAGTTTTTACCAAAAGGGATGACAATGCACTTTTTGGCATTGAGCTTGAGGCCATGGCTTTGAAACCAGGCATCTGTCTCAGTGAGGCCCTTTTGTAGGATGTCCACATCATTAGGAGTTTCAATTATGGCTCCTAGTTTGCAGTCATCTGTGAACTTCGTTAGCCAAAAACCTTGTGTGTTTGCCTGTACATCAGAGAAATAAATACTAAACAGGAGAGGACCCAGGACTGAACCCTGTGGTACTCCACTTGTCACTGGTCTGAAGTCGTATTTGGAGTCTGCTACTTTCACAGTGTGGGTTCTGCCAGAGAGCCATCTTGTGACATAGGGATTTATACCTAGTTTAGTGAGTTTATCTATAATTCCAGAGTGGGGGATGGTGTTGAAAGCCTTGGCGAGATCTAGATAGGCTGTGTGAACCACCTTACCCTCATCTATGGCTTCGGTGACCACTTCAGAAAAGTCTATCAGGTTTAGGAGACATGATCTGCCTTTTACAAACCCGAACTGGGTGGGGTCCAGAGTTTGGAGATTACCAATGTCATTGTTTATAAGTTCCATGATGATACGTTCTTTGGCCTTACAGACCAGGCTCATCAGGCTAATGGGGTGGTAGTTCCCAGGGTCTGTGGTGGCTCCCCATTTGTGCAGTGGGATAACCATCGCTGTGCACCATTCAGTGGGCACAAAGCCTGAGGTGAGGTTATGATTGAACATGTTACTTAGGTGGGGTGCCAGTTCCTTTTGTAGTTCATGTAGAACACAGCCTGGGATGTTGTCAGGTCCAATGGATGCTGTGTTCTTGGCTTTGGAGAGTGTGTTTTTTATCTGTACAGCCATGATTGCAGGAACTTTGCATTCTTCCGTTATAGAGATGTGCCCTTTAGGGGATGAGAGGGGGGGTAAAGTTAGCATTGAACCTATCTGCCAGGATGTTGGCAATATCAGTTGGTTCTGTATATTTAGTGCCATTCTGCTGTAACTCAGAGCAGATCTGAGTACTGCCATTGAGATTCTTGGCATAGCTATAGAATGCTTTGTGGTTGTCTTTAGAATCAGATGCGATTTTGTTTTTGTAACTAGCTTTGGAGGATTTGGCGGAGGCTGACCAGGGAGTTCCTCCAATCATGGGATTTTACTCTTTTTTACAACAGTTTATTTCTTCTGTTGTAGAATTTGTTTATGGCAGGGGACCACCAGATTGGCTTTCTTTTTTTGGAGGATAGCATCTTGGTTCTGTTAGGGATTGTGCAATGCATTCACTCGTGTAAGTGCTTATAAAGTGCATTTGTGTAGGATTCAGCAGTCGTACCTCTATTATCCGTCTGCATGGGTGTCATGAAGTTTGCCACTTCTGTCTTAAGAAGCGTGAAGTTGGTTTTGGAGAAATCTTTTATGGTGGTTTCCCTAATGGGGAGTGGGGGCAAGATGTGGATGTCTAGGGTGATTAGTTTGTGGTCGGATCTGACCAATGAGGAATTGACCTCTGGTGTGGAACACTGATTTCCCATGTTGGTAATGACCAGGTCTAGGATATTGCTGCCCCTGGTGCGGGTGTGGATAACTTGATCCAAGGCACTGGAATTTATGAATTGCAGAAAACGTTGAGCAAAAGAGTTGATTGACTGAAATAGCATAAGTGCAAGACTCAGTTGCTTCTCATTAGTTAGCGACTTAAATCCTTACATCATCACACTGATTTGTCAGAAATACACAAACTTATGGGGACCAGACCAATGATATGAGCCAGACAACTGGACATCCTACACATATCTGGACATAACATGGCATTATGGAATATACACTGAGCTGCTAAGCATGTCACCAAACACTGTCCACATTATAGTCAGACTGACACAACACTACCCCAAATCAGCTGTGGGAATTACACATGCATTTGCAAATATATCAGGCACTACAGGGATGTAACAGTACTGCAAAACAGATACCAGTGTGAAAGTGCATACCCGCAACCGATTTCACCATAGTCAGAGTGACATACTGTTAAGCCAAATGAACACTAGAGTGTAACGACTGTGTGAACAGAAATATCATGTTTGCCACTACCCCTACATACAGTGGCCCAAGTCACAGTGTAGTAGGAATCCTGCAGTGGTATGGAGCATGTTCTCAGTCTGCCCCTACAAACATATACAGCTGATAGACCACCAGAAACTGGAGTAGCATGCACAGTCAGACAGAAAAGGAGCCATGACACTTACATCTATCCCCATCCCTATACAGCCCATCTAACATTTACACACTACACTGCTACACAATCCTAGCAGTCTGTTAACAATCACCAGGCATACACAGACCACTCAACTGTACAGATTCCCAGAGAATATCCAGGCTTTGTCCTCATTGTTATGGCCTCTTCCTCATAACATGTCTGGCATTCTGCTACCTCACTGGGATGATATCAGGGATTAAGGCACTAAATACTGATATACCATAACTATCAACCTCTTTCTGCATGACATCTAGACAAAGCCTCACATAATTGGGGGACAGAGTCCCAAAAACAGGGGCATATTTGAAATATTGCTGTTATAAACAAAAAAAAAGATTCTGGTGTTACAAGGTTTGTTGTAACATATCTTTTCTGAGGGATATGAAGTCAGAAACGCAAATGGATGTTAGCATTTACTGACTGAAATCCCCAGAGTATGCTACTGATTTGCCAAGGACAACAACTGTCTGAGGAACAGGCCAAACATAAGAGTCAAACCTCTGGCCATTCTGCGGATAGTCCTACAGTTGAGAGTTATGTCAACCACATAACATTGTCAGGCTTAAAATCATGCAGAAAATCCATGTCCACACAAAGTAGCATTAATCCAACTGTATAACAGCAATACTTACATCCTTTCCCTAAGTCTGGAGCCTTCTGACCCATTTTGTTGGGCTGTCTCCATATTTGTTGTTGTAAGAAGTATTTCCAACTACCCTCTATGATGCTGTTGTCTGCACACCTCTATGATGTTCACCTCACAGGCAAGGAAAAGGGGCAATGCCCACATGAAGTACTGAATTATAGGAGTGTGTGGCCATGCCATTGGGTATAGGTATAACAACACAGCTGTTCTGCATGCAATTAGCAAGTGGGGGACACCGACTGGTGCACAGGCCATCACCTGCTCATGAGAATTAACTACAAATGGCAAGCTGCTGCCTATGCAAAACAGGTCTATACCACTACATTTGTAGACAGAGAGAGAGAGAGCGACATGCAGACAGAAACAGTAACAGAAACAGAAACCAACAATACTTGGGGAAAAAAAGTATGTCAAACAAGTAAGCATGTAGTAGAATGCATTAGGGTGTATGCAATAATGGGAAGTAGGATGTTAAACAAATATGTCTCAACAAGACTTGCTGTACTGATATATTGCTGATCACCACCTATGGCCTTAGTATTTGGGTTTGTCTGCAGTGATATGCATCACAGCGCAGGCCCCTGAGTCACCCCAGGAAAAGGACGGCTCACATATGACTACTACTGGAGTGTCTGTTGAACAATACTGACTGTGACACTGCTAAGCCAGCTAACGGGATGTTGTAAATATCCGTATATTACTTGTAAATACAACTATGATACACATGTTTGTCTCACAAATCTAAGAGACCTATACAGGGTATGTGCATAGTAAACTACTGTCGCAGATGTGTCTGTTGAACTGCATGTGAATTACTGAGCTCATACCATTCAACTGTCCAGTGTTATGCACACTGACCATATGTGTGCCTCATGTTTGTAGTCATTTACTCATAAAGTTGTGTTATGTCTGGCAAATCATTGGCAAATCTGTGAAGACTGACATTAGGACATAATAGCATATGTATGAGTGTTGGACATCCTCCATTGTATTTCTGTGAATGCAATGCCTACTGTGCTATCAACTGACTTGTGTGTTACGGCAATATTAAAAAAATGTCACTAATTTTGGGCTATTGCCCCATGTAGGTGTGTCGTCCTCCAGATGTCCTGCTCTAGCAGGTTGAGAGGTATGACTGAGCAGTAAGAATGTAAATACAGTGTGCCATACTGACATAGAACAGAAATGTATATCAAGTATAACCTGTGCACATGTATGTATGAGTAGGTGTAGCTGGAAGGCTCAGAACAACAAGCATGAGATGCAAAACATCAGGTAAATAAGCTGTACATGTACACATGTAATTTTAGTTTCTGTGCATCCAACAGACATACATTTCTGCAGATACTGATTGTTGCATTGACTTAACACAGACATGGGTACTAGAATAAGCATGATTATCAGGTTGAAAATGGAGAGGTGTCCAACTGTGTTATGACCCTGTTTCCATGCCTACTACAAATAGCTATATGAGCACCTGCATAGCTGTATGGAGTCAGCAATACCTGACTCGTAAAACCTGCCTTCACCAAGGTAGAGTAATCCGCTTTGCTGGACAGCAGCAATACACAAACCACATAATCAGTCACTATATTGGCTGTACAGAGCCAAGTAGGAGCAGGCATCAACTTGGAAGCAAGTCAACCTGTGTCTGAACAAGCATATAAGGTCACAAATGAATTACTGTAAGCCTAACTATGAGTACAAATTGGACACATCCACCAAGGCCAATCACAAGGCTGCCTTCACATATGTCTTCAGTCTCAGAGGCAACATCCCAACCCACCCTCTACTGGTGGCCAATCACACCATATACACACATAGCTATAGCCATCTTGCTGCAGACAGGTTAAGGGAAAACATCACCCTCCTACCACACCAATATGCACAGCACCTGCACCCCTCCCCACATCATCAGGGAGCAGGTCCATAAAATTTAATCAAAGGCAACAAATGTAAGTCTCCATGGGACCTGATAATGTCCCTGTCTGCATCCTACATGAACTCAGGCATATGCTCCCAGCTCCATTATACACTGCACTCAAGCAAAGCCTGCACACCATTGACATCCCATCTGCAAAAAAGATGGCCACTGTCATCCCTCTACACAAAGGTGAATGATGAATGATGGATCATGCAATTTACTGGCCCTCATTAGGGGGAACATGACACATCAGGACCAGGAGTGCAATGCAAGCTCATACTGTGCTGATAGATGACAGGGGTATGATGTGGTCATAAGTGGTGGCTAATGCTAGTCAATGTTGATGTGCAGGTTATATAAATAATGTTGACCAATGTATGAGGTCCTGTGATGTGTTTCCCTGTTTATGTCTTTCAGGTGAAATAGAGCATGCAAGACAGCCAGCATACACTGCAGCTGAAACTGCAGCCATTAACAATATGATAATCCATCATCATGGGGTGATGTCTGGCTGTAGCAAACAGAACCTGCAAGAGTGGACTGCCCTGTGAGGTGAACTTGTCCACAGAGTAGTCAACTTGGCCCACCATGGATGCACATATGATCAGGTCAGGCATCGGGCAACTGACTTGATATGCCATGCCTGGCAAGGGGCTGCTGCCATGGCCAGGGACTGTACCACCATAGGTGAGGGTCCTGTTATGCAGGCCCCACTTACACCAATGGAGAAGCTCCTTACCAAGCTTGGGGTAGCCACCACATGCCAGCAAAGTCAACACACACAAGTTGTGGAGGTGGGTGGCACCCAGACAACAGGCGAGGGGCATCCAGGTAAGGCCCCAGTGCACATCAATGGAATACTGTAGCAGTCATACTGGCTTCCGTAGAGTATCTAGATGCATATGTCAGGTCAAAGTGCATTTGTGGGAGGGGTTTTGTAATGCATACAAGTGCACATCTATGGTGAAGGACAGCAAATTGTGTAGTATCAGAGCTTGTACTGTACTGTACACATGCAGAAAAGTGGCATTCATCTTGTACCAATGCCACATGTGAGTCTGCTGACAATACTTCTCCCCCACAACTACATAGGCACCTCTGGTCTGGAAGTGGGACAGCAGCCTGAAGTCGGTGAGTATGGTACTCATCTATTATGTCTCACCATACCCCAGGCAATGTTAAGGTCATGCATTTCACCATGCACACAACTGATACTCTTAGCCATATTGCGATATGTGCATGTTCACTTGTGGTGGGAATAACTGCATTGCATCAAAGTGGTCATCACAGAGGCCTATTTGCAGGAGATGTAACATATCTGTAGCATACCTCACAACCTGTCAGTGCAAGAAATCTGGACAAAATCTGACAAAATGGGAAGACAAAGGGCCAAAACCTGGGACATATTTTAAAAGTACTCTTATACAGTGCATATAAAAAGTGTACACAACCCTGTTAAAATACCTGGTATTTGTGATATACAAACATGAGACCACAATAAAACATTTCACAACTCTTCCCACCTTTAATGTGACCTATAACCTGTACAATTCAATTGACTGTACAAGACTGTTACATAGCTGTTGCATGCAGCACGGGGCTTATAGGGCTGAAGAGTGTCTACAGACATCTCTTCATTAGATGTGAAAAGCGGACTTCATAATGTGGACCTTGGAAGGTGTTCTGGGAGTAACATGTCCTAAAATTGTAAACGACAGCCTCACAATGGACATAGTTCTCACTCAAACCCACACATGATACTGTTTTCACACATACACTTGCCAGGACTGAGATTAAAATCCCTATCTATCTAGTTATTGCTGTTATAGTTTTATGCATTTATCGCATGGGGTACGAAGCTTACAGAGTAAAGAGTGTCCCAAGGTAATTCTAAGGTAAACAAAATCACCAGGACTTGTAAAGTATGGCAATGGGAGGTGTACTGGATGAGAATGGTCTGAAAATACATAAACCTGCAGTTATGCACACTTACAAACACAAATACAGTCATAAACACATTTGCCAGGATGGAGATTAGCAGCCCTGCCTATCTTGTTAGTCAGTCCATACTGTTACATAGTTCCTGCACATGGCACTGGGCATATTGGGCTGAAAAGTGTCAACAGATACCACTATGGTTGATGAAGACAGCAGACCTTGTAAAGTGGACATTGGAATGTGTACTGGGAGTACCATGGCCTCAAAATGTAAACCCCGCCCCCCCACTGGCTATAGTTCTAACTCACACATACATACACAGGATACAGTTCTCGCCCACACACACTTGTAAAAGACTGAGATTAGGACCCTACCTATCTATTTATTGCTACTATAGTGTTATGCATTTATTGCACATGCAATGAAGCTTATAGGATGAAGAGTGTCCCACAGTTCTTCTAAGGTAAACAACATCACAAGCCCTTGTAAAGTATGGCAATGTACAGTGTACTGGGAGAGTGAGGCCTCAAAATGCTGTATCCTACAAATATACACACTTACAGTTACACACACACACACACACACACACACACACACACACACACACACACACACACACAACACACACACACGCAGTTACACATACACAGTTACACACACACACACACACACACACACACACACACACACACACACACACACACACACACACACACTCACATTTGCCATGACTCAGATTAGAAACCCTACCTATCTAGTTATTGGTGTTATGCAGGTACCTCACACACCATGGGGCTTGTAGGGTGAAGAGTGTCCCAAGGTACCTGTGAAGTGAATAACATCACCAGCCCTTGTAATGTATGGCAATGGGAGGTATACTGGGTGGCAAAGTCTCAGATTACTGTCACCTATATGTTTACACACTCACACTTTTCTACACACTGATGCACAGATTCATAGGTTCATGGGCGTGTACTTGGTGAATGGCCATGGAGCCTTTACAAGCCTAGCCCATAGAATTACCCTAGCATCTTGCCACCTGATGTTAATTCCCAGTATGTCTAATGAGTATAGCCACTGGAGTGATCCCCAGTGTGAGATTTCAATTCCCCATCCACTCATCCAGATATCTCTTGCAGAGGGACAGTGAAGTGCTCTGCTTGACATGTATGTGAAGCCTATTCCATAGCATGGCCAGTATTTGGGTTATGAGCCTGTCCCTCCAGAATGTTCTGCTGATTGTGGAAATGGGGTTGAGGTCTCTGGGTCATGTTGTGTGGATGGATTGGGTTTCTTTAGATGTAGCATGCCTAACAGAGCTGGGTCAGACATGGATTTGTAAGTCAAGCAGAGATCGCCTCTATGTAGCACAATATGAGAAAGAGAATAGTTGGAGTTATTGGAGTCTGCCCATACAGGACAAGGCCTAGGATCCTCTCTGTGAGGTTCTTATGCAGCCTCTCCAGGTGTTGCAGGTGTCTAGTGAGGTACCTGCCAAATGCTCCATTGTACGAGATAATTGGCCTAATGGAAGAGTAGAGGGGGACTATGACCTCTTTCTTCCTGGATGCAACACCCTAGTAATGAGATGTGGCACACAGAAGGACTTTCTGACTACAGTGGCACTGTGGTGGTCAACAGAGAGGTCGCTGTCAACCTGTGTTATCAATTCTCTGATAATGACTTCTGTGTTCAGTGTTCTACCATCGATGTGGTGATTCATGGGAACCAAGTTGTACCCAAAGAGGACGGTGACACATTTTCTGGCATTGATCTTAAGTCCAGGTTTCTGACAACAGTTGTAAGTCTCAATGACACCTTTCTGCAGGATGTCAACATCACTTGGGAAGGTTATAATGGCACCCACCTTGCAGTCGTCTGCAAACATTGTCAGCCCTTTATGTTGGACTGTACTTCAGAGGTATAGATACCAAACACAAGGGAACCCAGGACCAGAACATGTGGTACTCCACTCATGATGCATCAGCACTCTGACATGGAGTCCACTGCTTTCACACTGTGGGTTCTATCTGTGAGCCAGTTTGCAACACACCTAGTGACATAGGGATTGATGCCTAGCTGAGTGTGTTTGTCTATGATTCCTGAGCGGGGAATGGTATCAAAGGATTAGAAACCCCACCTATCTTGTTATTTATTCCATACTGTTACATAGTTATTTCATGTGGCAAAGAGCTTATAAGGCTGCAGAGTGTCTACAGCTACCTCTACAGTGGATGACAACAGTGGGCCCTGTAACGTGGACATTGGGACTTGTACTGGGTGGACCACAACAAAGAATTGCAAAACCCGCCCCTCCAGTGCATATGGTTCCCAACCAAACACACACACAGGATACTGTTCTCACACACACACACACACACACACACACACACACACACACACACACACACACACACACACACACACACACACACACACACACACACACACACACACACACACACACACACACACACACACACACACACACACACACACTTGCCAAGACTGAGATTAGAACCTCTACCTATTTAGTTATTGCTACTACAGTGTTATGAATGTAGCACATGCGCCATGGAGTTTGTAGGGTATACGGTGTCCCAGGGTACTTCTAGGGTGATGAACATCATCAGCCCTTGTAAAGTATGGCAATGGGAGATGTACTGGGTGAGAAAGGCCACAAAATACTTTGACCTGCGGATATATACACTTACAAACACAAATACACTCACACACCCATTTGTCAGGACTGTGATTATAACCCCTACCTAATTAGTTATTTGTACTATAGTGCTACGCAGTTATTGCACACACCACAGAACTCATAGGGCTAAGGGCTGACCACAGGAAGTTCTAAGGTGACTCACAGCAGGACTGCTAAAGTAGGGCAATGGGAAGTGTACTGGTTGTGAATGGGCTCAAAATCTTTAACCTACAAACACACACGCACACACACAAACACACACAGTTTAGAACTCCTACCTAACTAGTTAGGCAATGGGAAATGTACTGTTGTGAATTGGCTCAAAATCTTTAATCTACAAGCACACACACAAACACTCACCCATTTACATTTGCCAGGACTTAGATTAGAATTACTACCTAACTAGTTATTTGTGCTACAGTGTTACACAGTTATCACCCTCTCCACAGAGCTTATAGGGCTGAGGGCTGCCCACAGATACTTCTAAGGTGACTGACATCAGCAGGACTACTAAACCAGGGCAATGGGAAGTGTACTGGTTGTGAATGGGCTCAAAATCTTTAACCTACAAACACACACACACACACACACACACACACACACACACACACACACAAACACACACAGTTTAGAACCCCTACCTAAATAGTTATTTATATTTTAGTGTTATGCAGTTGTCGCACGCACCACAGAGGTTATAGTTGAGGCCAGTCCAAAGGTACTTCTACGGTGAATGACTTTAGCAGATCTTGTGGAGTAGGGCAATGGGAAGTGTACTGGCTGGGAAAGGACTAAAACACGTATCCCTACACCCCCCAGAACCACACTTACATATGCAGAAGCTGTGATTAGAACCCCTACTTATCTGCATTATATTGCTACTCAGTTATCACATGTGCTATAGAGTTTATAAGACTGAAGCTCATCCAAAGGTACTTCTAAGGTGGATGACATCAGCAGATCTTGTGAAGTAGGGCAATGGGAAGTGTACTGGGTGAGTAAGGCATTATAATATTGAGACCTACACACACACACACACACACACACACACACACACACACACACACACACACACACAAAGATAGCTGATGTGATATTACAACCCCCACCTCAGTACCATCAGACAATGAATCTCATCTTCATACTGGCACGTGTTAGTGGTTACAAGTGATGTATGCAACTGTCTGCAGCAACACATCACACTCTGCCATTCAGGGTATCCCTGTGTATGACTCACTCTCTGTGTGTGTCTCCCTGTGTGTCTCACTCTGTCACTGTCTCTTTCTTCCCCATGTCTATGTGTGTGTATGCTTGATATATTGTAATATGTTGCATACATGTATATATATATATATATATATATATATATATATGTGTGTGTGTGTGTGTGTGTGTGTGTGTGTGTGTGTGTGTGTGTGTGTGTGTGTGTGTGTGTGTGTGTGTGTGTGTATCACATGCAACAGATGCAGAAATACCACATATGGGCCACCAACAGCTGACTGTGGGTAATCCTGTTTGATGGGTGTGTGTGGAGACAGTTAGGTGTACATAGCTGTGTGCATGCAAAGACAGCTGCACAATACAGATATATATAGTCCGTTGTTGTTTCAGACATGGGCCTTATTTCTCTAAGTGTAGGAGCATGCCCAGTATGACCTTCTATAGTAAGTGTGGGAATCCATTCCAGGAATAGTTGTAACTCCAGTCTGGGGTGTTGTATGCTACAGTCATACCTTGCAACCTGTTTGTGCAGGATATCTGGAGATAAGCTGCCACTATGGGGAGAAAATGACCCAAACATAAGGGGATACTGTCACTATTGCTCTTATTAATGTATGAGTTGCTTGAGTTACAGGGTTTGTTTTAGCAGACATTTTCTGACTTATATGATGTTTGACACTGTACTGTATTGTGCCATTACCTACTGACAGATATCATCGGATCATCACAGTTATTTACTAGAGAAATTCAAGATGGATGATGCACAGACCAATATTATGAGGCAAAGGCTAGACATTCTTGCACAATCCAGCCAGTTGGGAGCTATGGCTACAGCCAATTGACTGCTGAAGCTGTGTAAATGGTCAAGCACCTTGGTGATATACTGGCTGGGGGTCTCCTGGTTGTGTGGTATTCATCTTACCTGGAAGGTCATATCCTGGTGTGGCCATAACTCTCAGCTGTACAGATTCTCACAGATTATCCAGATTTATGCCTCATATATCTGGTCAGTTTCCCTTAACATTGTGATTTTCTAGCAGGTTTGTTGCAAATCACTTAGGGTTGCAGTCAGAGAATAATGACCGAATATTAGCATTTCAAACTTCACACTCTTCATGACATCCATGCAACTACACACCCCCTCTGTTATTCTAGCAACTTTCTAACATTATAAAAGCTTTATTTCAAGAGTCCCTATATTTGGGCCTTTATCCTCCCATTATGTATGGCTTTGTCCAGATTTCTTGCTTTATGAGGTTGAGAGGTATGCTACTAGCATATAGCAGCATGACCTTTCATTTTCATTTTGTCAACTGTGTCATGTTGGTAGTATGGATCCCATGACATTGCCTACAACGGCACTATGAATGAGCCATGGGTCTTTGCCAGAGGCCTGTAGGCCATGTGAGACTGATGCAGACCATCTGTAGCAAGGCAGTGCATTCAGTCACTCAAATGTTCCCAGGCTGCCAGGCAGTGGATCCCCCTGGGGTAACAATGGTAAGTGAGTCAGGTGTTACTGACAATCACTTTCTGTTCATATTGATCCATTACTCTGGGTGACAGCAGGATGCTGCTTATGGCTAGAGACATGCCTGCATATCACACATATTCAGCATGCTGCATCATGTCTGTCTTTCTATAGTCCATAAGGTACTTCTCACATAATTTACACCACAATGGACCAGTCTAGTGTGATACTTGTACCTGTTGTTGGGTGACTTGAGTACGTGTGTGATATGGCAGTTTATGGCACCTGCCAAACAAGTAATCTTGCCTTTCTCCTTATCCTGCCTTGTGTGTAGCACATTTGTGTGTCTCACAGGGGAGTTTTTTTATGAGTAATATGTTGTGTGTATGGTAAGGCCTTAGTGTTTGCAGGACTATGGTGTGTGGTGTATGCGTGGTCTGTGGAGTGTAGGTTTGGGAAGTTCCCATGTGTTTTTGCCTCTGAGGTGTCCATTACTTGGGGTTTGATTTGTTGTGGACCTTCACTTATGTGGGTGTGTGTTGTGTATTTGCAGGTGATGCTTACTGACTTCATAAACTGCAGGGCACCTATGTTACTGCAAATCGTGCTCTGGTGTGCACATTCTCCATTTTTCTGGCCAGCGGTTCCCCTCCCTCTTCTGTGTGCCTCTTTATCCTTCTGTAGTTCAGTCACAGGCTTTGACCACAGTGGCTGCTGTTATGTATTTGTAATTCTGGTGTGAGCATGGTAAATGCCATAATATCACACACAAGGTTATGGACTACACACCTCTGAGCATACCTATTTGGCAGGTTGTCCATCATTGCACCACTACATCTGTTGGGGTCCTCAAACAGTTTGTGTTACTATGTTATTATGTGGCTACATGTTGGCCTAGCTGTCAAACTGTCACTGAGTCTGACATCTGGACAGGCCCACATATAACAGTCAGATGAAGGCCCGCGCATGATAGGCTGTTGATACTGCTCTGCCATACATAGACTGTTGGGGGACCAGTTTGTTACTTGCTTGCTTTCTGTTATGGTTGTGACCTCTGCTTCTTCACTGTCTGCTATTGATGTTTGGATATGACCTTTTCTTGTTTTACAAATTCTTTATCGGCAAATGCAATGTTAGGACAAGCAGAACAGATATACAAGGCATATTTGTGCTCCTTCTGTGAAAACCTGCCATTCCAGGGGTATGGCTGTTGGCCAGTGACATGTTGTCAGTGCTGATACAGTGAGGTGGCAGCCTTTTATGACCTGCCAGTACACTGACCTTCAGGTACCTGCTGTGCTGCTTAGGCACCATACCTCCCTACGTATGAGAGACAGACATCTGGACAAAGCCATAAGTGATTGGGTGACAAAGGCCTAAGTATAGGGATAATTTTAACTATTGGCTTTACAAACCTAGAAGGGTGATACAATAACAGATGTTGCATTAGGATGAGTTTTCTGTAGGGTGTGAGGTCTGAAACACTACAATCCATCATTATTTTCTGACTATAGACTTTCATGGTTTACCACTGATTTGGCAAATGCTTGGAACAGCTGTGACAAATGCCAGATGTGGGAGTAGTGAT
The DNA here is from genome assembly GCF_019279795.1 of Protopterus annectens. Classification (NCBI taxonomy): domain Eukaryota; kingdom Metazoa; phylum Chordata; order Ceratodontiformes; family Protopteridae; genus Protopterus; species Protopterus annectens. The sequence goes on from NC_056736.1 coordinate 499,942,910, forward strand.
AGCTTCCAGGGCTGCCAGCACACACATTCATGATAAAGCCCTGGGCATTGCACATGACCTGGCAGTTGATAGGGGGAATCCCTTGCAGTTTATGTAGACCCTACCCTGTTCACCAGGTGGTGCTTTAATGTGGATGTGTGTGCAGTCTATCACATCCAGTACCTCCGGGTATTCTGTTACATGGTGGAAGAGATGCATATTGCTGGTCCTCACCTCACGGTGTTGGGGAAGTAAATGTGCTCACTGGCATGTGGTAGTATGGCATCCAGGAACTGGTGGAGTACCCTGGATGCAGATGCCTGTGAAACCCCCATCATGTCCCCAGTAGGTCTTTGGAAAGTACCTATAGCTAGTATTCTTAAGGCTACACATACCTTGGCATCCACTGGGATGGGTTCCCCTCTCTTGGCTCTGGGTCTGAGTTGAGGCCAGCACAGCTCGATAATTTGCTGAAGTATGTCTCTGTCCATCCTGTAGTGCTCTACTATCTCCAGATCATGTAGCCCCTGTTAGGTTACCCTGGGTCTGAACACTGTTCTCCTCCTCCTCAGTCGGGGGGCAGTTGTCTGCATTATCCTCCTCACTGCCCTCAGTCTCTAGCACATACTGATAGATCAAAGCAACAGCAGCCCCTAACTTTTTTTGGTTAAAATTCCCCCGCATGTGTACACCAATGGTGCAAGGTTGGTGGGAAAAACAGACTGAAAGGTGTTTGCACAGTTTATACTGTCGTGCTGCAGATGTTGTCCATATGACTCGCTGGCTATGATACATCAAAAGGAACACCCCTGCATGTACGGCAACTGCAAGGTCCCAAATCAAATCCAAATCACAAAAATCCAGACCAGCAGACTATGGCAAACAAACAAAATTGAATGTAGTGCTAATAAGCACATATAAAAGAGAATGACATACAGACCAGTTTCAGCTTAAATAAAAAACAGCTTTCTTCAGTGCATACAGTTAGCAAATAAAACATCCCCTTTATTTTATATAGTCAGCAGTTGAGGCTTAATTAGTGCAATAATTATACCATTTAAAGGTACTCATTCAATCCAGGAGAAAATAAACCCCCCGACTTAATAATCCATTTTTTCTCCATATTATTAAGAATATGATGCCAACCAGTCATATTAGATCTATTACCCCTAATATGATCAATAATAGTAAAATAAAAAGATGCTTTTGTATGTGAAACAGTTTGTTTATAGAGGGCATTAGTAATTCTCTGATGTCTGATATCGCTGAGATGCTCCGTAATCCTAAATTTGACCAGACGTGATGTCTGGCCAATATAAAATGCGGAGCAACTACAAGTAACCAAGTAAATGAACCAATCTGTTTGACAATTGGCAAAAAAAGAAATGCTGTAAACTTGACTGTATTTTTGCTACTAAAGTCTTTGGTCTTAGAAATTCTGGAACAATGTACACAATGGCCACAGGGAAAACATCCAACTAGATGGTCCCCAAAAAGAGTAGATTGAACTTGTGGAACCAGCCGGCTGAGTCCATGCTTATAATGACTCAAGATCGAACCAAGGTTTCTATCCTTTCTATAAGAGAAGTAAATCTGTAATTCAAAATTTCAGAAAGTTTATTGTCTGCAAGAGAATATTTCAGTGTCATTGGACACTGTTAATTAAAACAGCAGTGTTCCTACCATAAGTAATCACAAAATGAATAACTGACTCTTGCTTCTGAGGCTTAACTTTATATTCAAGGAGGAATCCTTATTGATGGAATCCACCATATTCCTAGCATGCATTATATGTCCCAACTTATAACCCCTATTCAGAAACTGGGAGTTAAGATCGTCCCTGAATGTATCATATGAAGCATCCTCTGAACATATGCGTTTCATTCTCATATATTGAGACTTTGGAATATTCTTACATATGTATGGAAGATGATAGCTGGTGGCATGGAAAAATTTATTATACTCTGGATATTTATGGTAAACTTCAGAACTTAGAGTATTATCCATCCACCTAGTAATCAATACATCTGAAAATGTAATACAATCCTTACTGTAGTTCACCATAAATTGTATCCCCCACTTATTTTCATTTAAATAGTTGACAAGTTCTTGTAGGTACTCAGAATCCAATCTCTATACCAACCAGCAATCATCCAAGTATCTCCTCCATATGTCTATGTCCTCCAAAAATATATTATGAGAATTATCATAAATAATATGTTCTTCAATGTATGACGCATTTACTAATGCTGTGGTGTTTGGATATTTGCTGATATTTTCTTTTTTATGACTTACTACTTAGGTCTGAAGCAGTCGACTCTACAACATTATATACAGGGTTTTTGCTGTATAGGGTCGACACATATTGTATCTTCATATTATTCGTGTCGCAGTTTGATTTTGTTTGGCCAACAACTATTCTGGATCACATTTGTAAGGAATATATTGGAAGACTGTAAGACTATAATCTTTTTTTTGGTCATGGAACTTATTTGGACATTATTTTGTGACATGAATATGAACATAATTTCGTTCATATGAATAATATTGTTTTTTGCCTGATTGGTTTAGCAATTGATGTGTTTATCCTATAGAAGATTTTATGAGGATATCATATTGTACCAACATTTTTATGTGTGGGGTCTATATATTTATCAGCGTTACTAAGGGCTTCCATTCATCTATCTGCTATGCATATGGGATATGCCTTTAGTATTATTTGTTGGTCTTTTTGAATGGATATGTTTAGATTTATGGGTTCGACAATTGTAGCTTATTTTTATTATTTTTTGGTGGGGTTATGTATGATGCCTTCTGCCCGTTTTTCCAGATTTGGGCATATGGACTAAAATGTATACATAATTTTGGCCCACTAAGAGGAACCATTTGTTATCTGCACAAGTGAATGTTTTCTTGAAATTGGGCATTTCTGTATGTTATGTGGTTAGTAGTATTTGACTGTTTTCAAACAGATATTGATGCCTCTACATAGCTTATGATGCGCCTTTATTGAGACGGATTTTGTGATTACTATTAAAAATATGGATTGGGCGGGCCCTCATTTTTTATAGAATAGGTATGCTATATGGATTTAAATGTTGCCAAAAAATGTGTTTTATTCACTTAAGACTGTTTTGTTGTTGACTAAACAAACAGTGATATATCTTCTATTGTTATTAATTCTTATAGGGTTATTACAGCAAGGTTATTCTGTACTGAATTTCTATTTCTAGTGCATCATTTGGTCTCCCTCACTAATAGAGTTTGGGCGCAGTAATACTTAGGCTGCTATTGTCCCACCATATTTAGTTTCAGTTACTTAGTTTTAGAAATTTCATTTTCTGTTCGGAGTCATCACTGATCGGACCTATATATAGGTTGCCTTGGTCATTGGTTTACAGGGCTGATATTGTCCAGTCTCATAAGACTTGTTTTAATATTATCTGGACTGGACTCAGCACTGTATGTGTTTTGTCTTATTTATGTTATTCTTATATGACCATCTTTGATCATATTGGCTGAAATTGTCCGAACATTACTTATTGAGGGAGTACTGTTTACTTGTTTTCAAGATATATATTAGGGGCAGTTTGTTTTTACCAGTTTGTCCCACTTGCTGTACTTTACCCTATATATTTTTATTAATAATTTTATTGTGTTGATTTTCACACAATAGTTTTTTTGGCCACTTTTTATTGTTTGTTTTCTCAATGGATATAACCAGTCTTCTCAAGGGGTTGGCCTCTGACCGCGATGATCTTGCGGTGTTTGGCTTGGGTGTTGATCAACCCCAACAGAATGGATCCATTTTTAGCACCCATTGACAATACATGTGAGGCACAATTTTTGAGGCTGAATAAGAGCATGAGGTCACTTTGCAGCAATGTTTGGCATCTTAGGTTATTCAAGACCTATATTATTAAGGATATCACACCTAAGGGACTTAGAGTCCGTATACAGCCACTTGTAAATAATATTGATGCCACATTGACTAAGCTTTGGGCTGATGCCCAACATAAGGCTTCTGTGAACTTTGTTGAGATCCTAGCAGGACATTATGAAAGGATCATTGACCAAGGGATTCAAGATATAACACAGATGTGTGATTCCATCAGGCAATCTGAGAGTCAACCCACATATAACTCTAACTTTAAGAAACTCAGTAATGATTTACTGAGTTTGGAAGAACAACTCAAGGAAAGGAAGAAAACTAATTTTTTGAGGGACCCTTTCTCTAAAGATCAGGCCAAACATGTTAGGTTTCAACAATCCCATAAATATGCTTCCAGAAAGAAAAGTCCACATTCCATTTTAAAGAAAATGTCTACTATGAATTATGACACCTCTGGAGATGATTCATCTTCAGCCCTAAAAGAAGTAACAATGTCCCTTTAGATGTAAACAAAAGCGGGGGGGGGGGGGCAGGAAGCACAAATGAGTTGGACAACATGGAAGGGTTGTTGAGAATGTTTGTTTAGAAATAACTAATTCTAATGTGTTTCATCTTGCTCCTTGTCACCTACTCATATTGATATTTTGAATAAAGGACTAACTTTTATACCTGGGTTTTTTGTCTCAGAGGATAGTTTTGCTAATGATATTGTAGCTTTTTGCAGAACACAATCTATGGTTACTTTTTTCAGGATGGAGATTCCAGTGGTGTCCAGGATGAGTTTAGATATCAGAAATCTATGTTCACATCTCCCATGAACTCTAATGTGCAAATGTTTCAGAATAGTGTCCTTAGGGATATACATTTCTATTCTAGGGAGTCTGGTGTTGGATCGAATAATCTCTCGAAGATCGAATTGGAACATATTAGAGAACTGGCCAATAATCATGAATTGGTTATATTGTCTGCTGATAAAGGTGGAGTGGTTGTAGTCCAAGATTGGGCTCAATATAACACCGAAGCTATGAGGCAGCTTTCTGATGGGTGGTATTATACTTGTTTGCCCCTTATTCCAACCCCTTCCTTTAAGAAATAGATTGATGAATTTCTAACTTTAGCTAAAGATGAGGGTATTATTTCGAACCAAACTTTTTATCATCTATCTGTACTAGACCCCCTTTCTCAATATATCTCTTTTCTCCCAAAAATACACAAGGACCCACGGAATCCCCCTTGTAGACCAATTGTTTCGGGAAGAGGCTCATTAACTGAACCATTGTCTCAATTTTTAACCATGTACCTTAAACCCCTTTTAAAGTGGGTAGGTGCCCGTATACAGGACACAATTGAATTTCTTCAGATAATTTCAGAATTACAGTTAGAACCAGGATGGTTACTTTGTACCCTGGACATAATTGCCCTATATACCAATATCCCTCATTGGGCAGGTATTGATGCTTTGGAATATTGGCTCTCCAGATATGGATTATATTCATCTGGATTTAATGCATTCCTTTTAGGGCTTGCTGAACATGTCCTTACCAAAAATGTATTTTTGTATCATGATGTATGTTATCTTCAAATTCAAGATACAGCTATGGGGGCCTCCTTTGCCCCAATATATTCTGACCTATTTATGGCATACATTGAAGAACATATTATTTATGATAATTCTCATAATATATTTTTGGAGGACATGGACATATGGAGGAGATACTTGGATGATTGCTGGTTGGTATGGAGATTGGATTCTGAGTACCTACAATAATTTGTCAACTATTTAAATGAAAATAAGTGGGGGATACAATTTACAGTGAACTACATTAAGGATTGTATTACATTTTTGGATGTATTGGTTAATGGGCAGATGGATAATACTCTAGGTTCTGAAGTTTACCATAAATATCCAGAGTATAATTCATTTCACCATGCCACCAGCTATCATCCTCCACACATATGTAAGAATATTCCAGAGTCTCAATATATGAGAATGAAAACAAAACAGTGTAAGAAACTTCTCTGTGTGGAAGATTTTCAGTCCATATATTTCTAGTTAATCACTGTATATTAATCAGATCAGACAATAGTAGTAGAAGTAGCGAACATAAACTCGTCAAGTCAAATGAAATGCATATGTTCAGTGGATGCTTCATATGATACGTTCAGGGACAATCTTACCTCCCAGTTTCTGAATAGGGGTTATAAGTTTGGACATATAATGCATGCTAGGAATATGGTGGATTCCATCAATAGGGATTCTCTCCTTGAATATAAAATTAGGCCTCAGAAGCAAGAGTCAGTTATTCGTTTTGTGACTACTTATGATGGGAACACTGCTGTTTTAACTAATATGTCCAACGACACTGGGATATTCTCTTGGCAGACAATAAACTTTCTGAAATTTTGAATAACAGATGTTTCTTCTCTTGTAGGAAGGGTAGAAATCTTGGTTCGATCTTGAGTCATAAACATTGATGCAGCCGGCAGGTTCCACAAGTTCAATCTACTCTTTTTGGGGACCATCTAGTTGGCTGTTTTCCCTGTGGCCATTGTGTACATTGTTCTAGAATTTCTAAGACCAAAGACTTTAGTAGCAAAAATACCAGTCAAGTTTACAGAATTTCTTTTTTTTGCCAACTGTCAAACAGATTGGGTCATTTACTTGGTTACTTGTAGTTGCTTCGCCTTTTATATTGGCCAGACATCACGTCCAGTCAAATTTAGGATTACGGAGCATCTCAGTGATATCAGACATCAGAGAATTACTAATGCCCTCTATAACATACTGTTTCACATACAAATGCATCTTTTTATTTTACTATTATCGATTGTATTAGGGGTAATAGATCTAATAAGATTGGTTGGCATCATATTCTTCATAATATGGAGAAAAAATGGATTATTTAGTTGGGGGGTTTATTTTCTCCTGGATTGAATGAGCACCTTTAAATGGTATAATTATTGCACTATTTAAGCCTCAATTGCTGACTATATAAAAGAAAGGGGATGTTTTATTTGCTAACTGTATGCACTGAAGAAGGCTGTTTTTTATTTAAGCCAAAACCGGTCTGTTTGTCATTCTCTTTAATATGTGCTTATTAGCGCTACATTAAATTTTGTTTGCTTGCCACAGTTTGCTGGTCTGGTTTTCTGGCTATGATACATTCCATCTGTTTGCTATTTTATTAGTACTTGATTGCATTTATTCTGCTTTTATTCTGCTATTTGCCTTTTTTTTTTTTTTCCCCTTCCCATTTCCACCCCGAGGTGTGCCGAGCAGGCCCATTGCCCAAATGTAAACAGTCCTGCTATTTCTGTTTTTTTTTGTTTTTTGTTTTTTTTGTTTTAGACCCAGTGCATGGCACGCAAACCCATTGAGCTAAAGTAAACACTTTGAAGCAGAAATGGCCCTCCCCTGGACACAAACACGCTCTACATTTAATGGAATAAGTCAATACAGCCTGAGACACACCCCCTTGCTTAGCTGTGCTTAGCTAAGTTGAACAGGGAGCCGTGCAACTCCAGTGTGCTTACACCAAGCATGACACACACCCTTTTCATGTCAGCTGCTTTTCCTGCTTACACCACTGCCTTATAGTTCCTACATGGTTAGGTGCAGTTTGGCACTTGTCTCCTTTTTGTGATTCAGTAAATTTCCCTCATTAGCATACTCCACTGCCTTAGTCCCTAGTTACAGCACTACATCAGAGCCTTTCCCCTTAGCAACCACTATTTCCTGCTATTGTTTTGATTCTGCATGCCATAGACTATAATGGCAAAATGCAGATTTCACTTAAAATTGCCTTTTCACATTTTCTTTTCATTTTTGGCATGATCCCGTTTGCATGCTGCTGCCCTATGCTTAAATGGCCGAGATCAGCCCCAAAAAATAAAATTTTATTTTTATAATTTTGCAACACTTTTCAATGTCAATGGCTATATATTTGGCATGCCTAAAGATTATAATACATGCTTTACGTTGAGCTGTCATGCCTCCGTTTTGATTTTTGCAGAAATATATCCGGCTAGTAGCCGAATACATTTCTGCAAACTACACTATTTTGCCACTGACGCCTGCCTTCTTACTGGATAACTAATTGACCTCATTTTCATGGTTTTCACCAGCAAATTAGGTCATTAGCATAATCCAGTCATGTCCGTGGCAGAATAGTGTTAGCAGGCTCGTGCACATTCCCAGGCTTGTTTACTGGATCGCTTGGCAGCAATATTCATTGCAGGAGCAGCTGCACTATTCAGACACAGGATTTTAGTGTTATTGAATCCTGGGGAAAGAGTTACTATGGAGTTTTAGAGTTACCATGGAGTTTTTCAGCAGTACATTACCTTATAGCAATAAGTGGGCATGATTGCCTATATCCAGCTAGAGGGTTTCTTACAAAGTTTAAAAAATGACACTATAGTACAATACTTAATAATTAATACATTAATAATTATTATTGATTAATAATTATTAATAATGTAGAATTTACTCCAGACATATAAAAATGACCGAATAAGCATGGTAGGATGGTTTTGAGGATTTAGTCAAAATGATTATATGTTAGAGGATATAAAGACTGAGATGTGTCCATGATAAAATAACTATCAGTTATTAAGTGAAAGGAATAATTTGTGGAATACAAGAATCATACTACTAGGTACATCCAGCTATTGACTTATAACTGTTGATTATTGTATGGGTGATAAATTATGCAGTATGTCTATCATAATAATAAGTAGTCTATAGCTATGTCAAGAATCTCAATGCCAACACTCAGATCTGCTCTGAGTTACAGAACAATGGCACTAAATATAGAGAACCAACTGATCTTGCCAACATCCTGGCAGATAGGTTCAGTGTTAACTTTACCCCCTCTCACCTCCTAAAGGGCCCATCTCTATACCGGAAGAATGCAAAGTTCCTATAATCATGGCTGCACAGGTAAAAACCACACTCTCCAAAGCCAAGAACACAGCATCCATGGGACATGACAACATCCCAGGCTGTGTTCTACATGAACTACAGAACAAACTGGCACCCCACCTAAGTACCTTGTTCAGTCATAGTCTCGCCTCGAGCTTTGTGCCCACTGAATGGCACACGGAGATGGTTATCCCACTCCACAAACTACCGCCCCATTAGCCTGATGAGTCTGGTCTGCAAGGCCATGGAATGTATCATCATGAAACTTATAAACAAAGACAATGACAATCTCCAAACTTTGGACCCCACCCACTTCGGCTTTGTAAAAGGCAGATCATGTCTCCTAAACCTGATAGACTTCTTTGAAGCAGTCACCAAAGCCATAGATCTCACCAAGGTTTTCGACACCATCCCCCACTCTGGAATTATAGATAAACTCACTAAACTAGGTATAAATCCCTATGTCACAAGATGGGTTGCCAACTGGCTCACTGACAGAACCCAGCTGTGAAAGTAGCAGACTCCAAATCTGACTTCAGACCAGTGACAAGTGGAGTACCACAGGGTTCAGTCCTGGGTCCTCTCCTGTTTGGTATCTACTTCTCTGAAATAGAGGCTAACACAGAAGGTCTTTGGCTAATGAAGTTCATAGATGACTGCAAACTAGGAGCCATAATTGAAACTCCTAACGATGTGGACATCCTACAAAAGAGCCTCACTGAAACAGAGGCCTGGTGTCAAAGCCATGGCCTCAAGCTCAATGCCAAAAAGTGCATTGTCATCCCCTTTGGTAAAAACTCTGTAAACATAAACTACCACATAGGCGGTAGTCTACTTAACACCGAAAGTGTGATAAGAGACCTTGGGACACAGGTGGACAGTAGTCTCTCCTTTGATACTCACATCACCACAGTAGTCAGAAAATCCTTCTACGTGGCACACCTCATCACAAAAGTTTTCTCATCCAGCAAAAAAGAGGTCATTGTTCCCCTCAACTTGTCACTCATTAGACCCATTACAGAGTACAACACCCCTTTTGGTATGTACCTCACAAGACATCTACAACAACTGGAAAGGCCACAGAAATACCTCACAAAGAGGATTACCAGCCTCAAACAGATGCCCTACGCAGACCGTCTCAAAAAACTCCAGCTTTACTCCGTTGAATATCACCTAGTTAGAGGTGATCTCTGCCTAGCATACAAAGCTATGTCAAACCCAGAGCTGTTAGGCATGCTCCACTTAAAGAATTCCAATCTCTCCGAGCTATTTGCTCTAGGGACCCAAACCTTGTCACCACAATAAACAGAACATGCTGGAGGGATAGATTCCTGTCTCAGAGACTTCCCATACTCTGGAGTAAACTACCTATCTATATTGAACAAAGCTCCTCATTAGCACTCTTCAATAAAAATCTTGATGGCTGGACGGGAAATAGGAAATTCACCACAGGGATCACTTCTGTGGCTCTGCTTGACAGGGGCACAGGAAAATAATTTTCTTGGGTGGCGAAAGCCAGGGTACCTTTTTGGCTAGGCTTATATAGGCCCTAGGGCCAATAGCCTAGTACCTACCTATGAACCTATGAACCTATAATATGATCCCAGTTGAAGAGTAATACATGCATGCCCTAGATAACGCTCATGTAGCTATATATTGATACAGAATATTAGGACCACAATAAAAATAAAGTCTGCAGCTGCTGTTTTCCTCAAAATTAACTGCTTAGTGTGAAATGACATTATAGGATAGTTGTTTAACTGTTTGGTGTGAAATGACATAAGATGGTTAATTAAGTTATTCTTATGTTAATGTGTTTAAAATGTAGATTATAACATGAGAATTTCTCAATATGTTTGTATGCAAAGACCAACTAAGAAGATTCAAAAACAAGCAATAAAAACACAATAAAAAATCAAAACCAAGAAGATATTTAGTACTGTTCGTCCTCATTTTATGTTTATTATAATAAACCGGCTTTTTATCGAATGTGTGGCACTTATTGGTGGATCCTGAGCTTATTCATTGGAATTGTTATCTCCAGGACTATTAAGATATTTAGGAGGGCAGATTGATGAATGGGTGGGCAGGGATTCTGTGAGATGCTATCTGTAACAACCAATCTCTTTCTCAGCAAGATATGTAAGCATACAAGTGTATATATACATATATATATATATATATATATATATATATATATATATATATATATATATATATATATATACATATTTATATTGATGTCCTGATTAATGGTTGCATTGATGTCCTGATTAATGGTTGCAAAAGTTGAGTACATTTGCACCTATTAAAGAATTTATCTTTCTTTCTCTCTCTCTCTCTATATATATATATATATATGTGTGTGTGAGTATGTATATTTTATTGAGTACGCTGACTTATCAATATGATTGCAAAACTTGAGAGTATGTTTGCACATAATTGTAGAAGTTGTTGTTACAGTTCATTCACTGCAAGAACTTGTGGTTACCCGATTTTACAGAAGAGCTTTTCACAGTATGTATTGTAAGCACATTTCGTTTGAAGTAGGTGAGAATCTTGACTGTGATACATTCATCTGTTGATGCTGAGGCAGCTTTTGTAAATTACACTGAGAAAATAACCCTTAAATCATTCAGATATATGATGGTTAAGATACTCAGGGAGGGATTTAGTGAGCTGGAAGAGTTACCTAGCAGAACATCAAAGACTGCATTACTAAATGCATATAATCATAAAACGCCAAAATGAAAAAGCAAAATTCTTTAAAAAACAATTTAGTGAGAGGGGTTAAAGATATGTCATTACAAACTGAATTTATAGTGAGAAACATAGACCAACGCATTCCCCATATTGGGTTCAATAATCTCTGTACTTGTAACATTAACACTTAATTTTATCCTTAAACCTAACCCTTATCCTAACTCAACAGAAAACATACCTCTGCTTGTAATCTCTCCCCAGTAGTGGCCTTACCTTTTATCTTAAAACTTACCTTGTCCATAAAAGAAATCCCAACTTTAGACTCATTGCCATTCTCTCACCTCTTTCAAAAATACTTGAAAATGTATAAAACCTCCTTATCCCCACACAACATGGTTACAGACCAGAGCATAGCATAGCATAGCACTATCAGAGCTCTATTAAACTTCACCAGAACTATTAACCTAGCCAGAGTCAAATGCCAACTGGATTCTGCCATGTTTCTGGATCTGTCCAAGGCCTTTGATACCATTTCCCATAGCCTTCTTCTGAAACAACTCTCATTACTTGGCCAATCAAACACTTCCACCAACTGGTTCTTCAGCTATCTTTCCAATAGACTCCAGTCTATTGGATGGATTAGTTCTTACTCATCCTTCCTACCCATCAAAACAAATGTTCTCCAAGGTTCCATACTGAGGCCACAGTTTTACAACATATTTACCAACAACCTATACTCCACAAATATCAAGCATCCCTCATGCAATATGCTGATGATTTCACATTAATCTGTCCTGCTAATTACATAATTAATCTACAATGCCTCATTCAAGAGTAATTTTCAAACTCCCAGCTTCTACTCAATCAAAAAAAAAAAAAAAAAAAAAAAAAAGCTTCTGCTATTCCTCCCAAAAGCCCTTAGGCACCTCAAACAAAATGTATTTATATATTAATCTGATAACACCCCTATAGAACGCATCCCCCTTACCAAGCTATTAGGCATGACAATTGGTGAAAACCTGAAAATTGACTTACATGGACAACAGGTTAGCAAAAAAAAAAAAAAAACCTCACCAAAAGTTAGTGGCGCCATATAGAATAATACATTACTTAACTGATTCATCTAGGAAACTCCTGGTTTCTACACTCCTACTTCTCACTTTACTATATAGTTCCCCAGCACTGCTTAACCTTTAAGCTTCCATCCAAAATAAACTAAACCAGTGCTACAATAAAATAGTTAGCCCTAAAACAACTTGATTGGCTTGAATTACCCAAGCAACTCACTTATACCCAACTACTCCTAGTCCATAAATAAATATACAAACCAGAACAAAACAAAGCCCTTCTAGACTTATTGCACACATAAACCCCTGCTAAGCTGCTTCAATCTTAAAACAAAATGCTCCTCACTACCTATAAACCACAACTATCAGCAGGAACATCACTCTGTTCCCAGTCCTGGAACTATTCCCTCATCCCTTAACCATTCTAGCAACCCTTCCAATGTCATCACCAAACTAAAAAAATATCTATATGACATTTGGAACTGTACTTGCATAAACCTCAAAACACATGCATGACTACCTACTCAATATACATATGCATTTCTCACTATAAATTCACTAACACCTCCCTGTCTTTGCAGGTAGTAAATACTTACCATCAAAATTGGATCTCAATGTTATTGATACCATATTTAGGTTCCTCTCATGACTTCTATAACACTCTCATATTTCTAATAATAATCAAGCATCTCTCAATATCTTTATTTTTCCCTCCTACTCATTACTCCTTCTCATCTCATTCTATTCCTCTGTCTATTTTGGCAGCATGGCAGAATGCTGTTATTTCATTGCCATACATTATTAGAAATGTAGTCAATATATTGAATAACTATGTATTAGTTTTCTTGGCTACCCATTTCTGCAAAGTGTCTTGCTACTTTCAGTATATATTGTATTCTTAGTATTTTGTAACTGTATTTCAATCTGTTTGTATTTTTGCCTCTGTATGGGGATTTTATCCGGTTGTATATAATTATTGTTCGGATACTATAAAATGCTTGTATGTGTGTTTTTGTGGAGCCTTTCTCCCTAACTCATTGTAATGCATTTAATCTGTTGCTGGGCTTCCTACCCCTGTATTAATTATTCAACTACTGTTTAAATGTTTTTGAATCTGTTGTGGAGGTTTCCTCAGCAGGCCTTCACTGAAAATAGGCCCTTGGCTCAGTCAGACTTTCTTGGTTAGCAAATGACAAATAAATAAATAAAATTAATCCTAACACTAACCTAACCTCAACATTAAATGTAACCCAGATTCATACACCAATGGCTTCAGCTTACGTCTTCATTTCTTAACCTTCCGTCTCTCAGTGTGCATCCAGGTACTTCATCAGCATCACCTCACACTTCCTCAATTGCTCTACCTTCATTGCACAAGTTTCTGTGCCACACAGAAGTACCGTCAGCACAACTGTTTTATATACCTTTATTTTCAGCTTCTTTGGCATTTGTCTGTTGCATCCTGACATTTTGTACCTGTTGGCTGCAGCACTTCTGATTTCTAGCTTTGACCTCCTTATCTGGACTTCTCTTCTCCTCAAACACAGCTCCCAAATACTTAAAGTTGTTCCATCTCAAAGTTTAGCTTCTTCTGCTTTACCCATTTTCTGCCTTGTCCACTGTTTTAACTGCACTCAGTTTCATTCTATGTGCCTTCAGTTTTGCATTCTAATCTACTATCATTTGCTAAAGTTATTGTTCAGCATTTCGTTGTAGTGTCACATCATCTACATACAGCAGCTCTGTCTGTTCCATCTGCCTCTGACTTGTTGGCAAACATAGCCCATCACCAGAATGAAGAAATGTAGAGTCAGAGCTGAACCCTGATTCACACCAGTTCCCACTGTCAGTCCCTCTGTGAGTCCGAACACTGTTTGTACTGGTGTCATTGGGTGTTTGTACATAGCCTGTACTAATTTCAGTAGGGTTTGTGGAGCTTTGAACCATCACAGGACTGCAATGGATATGCTTACAAGCCTAGTAATGGTCAGCTGGTCTCTTTGTTCATATCTAAGTTTTCCTTCAGTATCTGTTTCAAAGTAAACATAAGGTCAGTGGAACTGAATTCTGACATGAATGCACATTACTCTTCACCCATCCTACTTTCCAGTACTCTATGTATTCATTTATCAGTCATCCTCACCAGAACATTCATGCAGTGTGACAGAAGTTTTATACCGCTGTTCTGGCTGCAGTTGTGAGTATCCCCTTTGTTCTTGTACTCTTGGGATAGAATGCTTATTCTGCAGTCATCTGGGATACCCCTCTCTCTGCATACTGAGACAATTATTCTCAGGAGACATTTTCCAACATTGTGGTCATGCCTGCCACAAATTCATCTGAGCCTACTGCTTTTCCTGGCTTCCTTTTCCTTAGTGCACTTTGTACTTCTTCTATGGTGGGTTATTTTTCTTTCTTCTAAAGTACTCTTTCAACCCACCCTTGCTGTCATCTGGACAGGTTAACAAGTTGTTACTAGAATACTTCACAAAAAAGTTACACCTACCTTGTAAATTTAGAAATAAATTTATTCAGACGTATTTTACTT
This sequence comes from Protopterus annectens, assembly GCF_019279795.1. Taxonomy (NCBI): domain Eukaryota; kingdom Metazoa; phylum Chordata; order Ceratodontiformes; family Protopteridae; genus Protopterus; species Protopterus annectens. Next base: position 499,958,023 of record NC_056736.1, read on the forward strand.
TTTTTTTAAGTGGAGCTACTCAGCAGACAAAATAAGAATCCCACCTCTAAAGCTCTAATACTAACTCTGAAGTCTTAAACCAAAACTTCTAATATTAATCCTAAAACCTAAATCTGTAACTCTAACCCTAAAATTGTAACCTGAATCTGGACCTTAAATCTTTTACCCTAAAGTCCCAACTCTAAAACCCAAATATAAAACCCTAAAACAATAACCTTAACTCAAAAGCTATAACTCTAAAATTCTAACCCTAGCCCTAACCCTGACTCCCTGATACAAACCATGCAGCTATAACCCTAAAACTCTAACCCTATCCCTAACCCTGACTCCTTGATACTAACCATGCAGCTATAACCCGAAAACTCTAACCCTATCCCTAACCCTGACTCCTTGATACTTACCATGAAACTATAACCCTAAAACTCTAACTCTAACCCTATCCCTAACCCTGACTCCTTGATACTAACCATGCAGCTATAACCCGAAAACTCTAACCCTATCCATAACCTTGACTCCCTGATACTAACCATGAAACTATAACCCTAAAACTCTAACCTTATGCCTAACCCTGACTTCCTGATACTAACCATGCAGCTATAACCCTATAACTCTAACCCTATCCCTAACCCTGACTCCCTGATATTAACCATGCAGCTATAACCCGAAAACTCTAACCCTATCCATAACCTTGACTCCCCTGATACTAACCATGAAACTATAACCCTAAAATTCTAACCCTATCCCTAACCCTGACTCCCTGATACTAACCATGCAGCTATAACCCTAAAACTCTAACCCTATCCCTAACCCTGACTCACTGATACTAACCAGGAGCAGTCATCAGATAACAAATCTGAGAGCTACATTGCTTTCATAGAGCAACTGCCTCTACACACTTTGTTTACTGACTTTTATAAACACGCCCACAACTTCCTGGAGTGAGTTGAGGTAATGATTATATTCTCTCACCTTCATGGGCTGGATCTGGAGGTGACGACTGCAGTTTGTTACATTTGTTAAGTGCAGTAGAAGCACAGACGGAACAAGTATCTCAAAGACGTATAGATACAGATGATAGGACAAGACTTTAAACAGTGTATCTTCTTCTTTTTCTCTCGTCTGCTCTCGTTAGGGGTCACCACAGCAGATCAACTGTTTCCATTTCTTCCTGTCCTCTGCATCTTGCTCTGTCACACCAACCACCTGCATGTCCTCTCTCACCACATCCATAAACCTTATCTTAGTCCTTCCACTTTTCCTGCTACCTGGCAGCTTCATCCTTAGCATCTTTTTCCCAATATACTCTGCATCCCTCCTCAGCACATGTCCAAACCAATGTAATCTTGCCTCTCTGGCTTTGTCTCCAAACCTTCCAACCTGGGCTGACCCTCTAATATACTTATTCCTAATCCTGTCCATCCTCGTCACACCCAGTGCAAATCTTAACATCTTCAGCTCTACCACATCAAGCTCTGACTCCTGCATTTTTCTCAATGCCACTGTCTCCAACCCATATAACATAGCTGGTCTCACTACCCTCTTGTAGACCTTCCCTTTCACTCTCACTGGTACTCGTCTGTCACAAATCACTCCTGACACTCTTCTCTACCCACTCCATTCTGCCTGTACTCTCTTCTTCACCTCTCTTCCACACTCACCATTACTCTGAACTGTTGATCCCAAGTATTTAAACTCATCCACCTTTGCCACCTCTACTACTTGCATCCTCACCATTCCTCTATCCTCCCTCTCATTCACACACATATATTCTGTCTTAGTCCTGCTGACCTTCATTCCTCTTCTTTCTAGAGCGTATCGCCACCTCTCCAGGGTCTCCTCCACATGTTCCCTACTCTCACTACAGATCGCAATGTCATCTGCAAACATCATAGTCCACGTGGACTCCTGTCTGATCTTGCCTGTCAACCTGTCCATCACTATTGCAAATAAGAAAGGGGTCAGAGCTGATCCTTGATGTAATCCCACCTCCACCTTAAACGCATCCGTCACTCCCACCGCAGACCTCAACGCTGTCACACTACTCTCGTACATATCCTGTACCACTCTTACATACTTCTCTGACACTCCTGACTTCATCATACAATACCACAACTCCTCTCTAGGCACCCTGTCATATGCTTTCTCCAAATCCACAAAGACACAATGCAACTCCTTCTGACCTTGTCTGTACTTCTCCATCAATACTCTCAGAGCAAACATTGCATCTGTAGTGCTCTTTCCTTGCATGAAACCATATTGCTGACCACTAATCATCACCTCCCTTCTTAACCTAGCTTCCACTACTCTTTCCCATAACTTCATGCTGTGACTGATCAGTTTAATCCCTCTGTAGTTACTACAGCTCTGCACATCACCCTTATTCTTAAAAATTGGTACGAAAACACTTTTTCTCCATTCCTCAGGTATCCTCTCACTTTCCAAGAGTTCATTAAACAATCTAGTTAAAAACTCCACTGCCATTTCTGCTAAACACCTCCATGCTTCCACAGGTATGTCATCTGGCCCTACAGCCTTTCCGTTCTTCATCCTCTTCATAGCTATCCTTACTTCCTCCTTGCTAATCCACTGCACTTCATGATTCACTATCCGCACATCATCCAACCTTCTCTCCCTCTCATTCTCTTCATTCATCAGCCCCTCAAAGTACTCCTTCCATCTGCTCAACACACTCTACTCACTTGTGAGTACGTTTCCCTCATTATTCTTTATCACCCTTACCTGCTGCACATCTTTACTAGCTCGATCACTCTGTCTAGCCAATCGGTACAGGTCCTTTTCTCCCTCCTTAGTGTCCAACCTGTTATACAACTCTTCATATGCCTTATCCTTAGCCTTCGCCACCTCTCTCTTTGCCATGCACCTCATCTCCTTGTACTCTTGTCTACTTTCTTCATCTCTTTGACAATCCCACTTCTTCTTCGCCAACTTCTTTCTCTGTATACTCTCCTGTATTTCTTCATTCCACCACCAGGTCTCCTTGTCCTCCTTCCTCTTTCTAGATGTCACACCAAGCACCTTTCTAGCCATCTCTCTTACTAGCTCTGCTGTAGTTACGCAGCTATTTGGTAACTCTTCACTCCCACCCAGTCTACTTTAATTTATTACCAAATTCTCATTTTTTTTAATTTGTTTTTAAGTATTATTGAAAAGGGACACAGTTACCTTGTTATACATATATTCTAGTCATAAAACAAAGTAGATGTGTCCAGTGTCCCTAGCAATTACTGAATAGTCCTGCAGCTTTTCCTCTGTACAACACAAACAAGTAAATCATACTTGGTTGGTATTACAATCAGATCCCAGAAAGCCATACTCCATTTGTGCAACTATCACAGCAGTAAAATATATAGGATTACTAATCAGATTCTCCAAAAGTGGAATATACTTATTTAGTTTGTGTGGGTATCCATAATTAATGCAACTGTTTTGGTTATGCTAAATCATTCTATGTAAATAATATCAAACAAATGGCCAGACAGCATTGGGCAAAAACAGACATTTTGAAGACTGACATGACAGGTCGAGGATCTCGTTGCCTGTGTAATGTCTAGTGTTACCTAATACCACCTACTTTGGATGGAATATTATCTACAGAAAATTGATGAACTGTTTAGTTTTTAAATGAATGCAAATTATTTAGTTGTCTTATGTTTTAACATAAAATAGTTCAGACACTACAACCTTATTTGATCCTATTTTTATGTAATTTGTATTTAACTCATTCCCTCCAGTGGGTCCCTGAGTTTGTACTCTTTAACTTCCAGTGGGCATGGCCTGAGCATTTGTAAATAATGAAATTATTCTCTCACAATTCAGACAAATGTTGGTATCTCTAGAGCCATAAGTTATGTGTTACTGGAAAACATATAAATAAACTGTTCAGCACAAAGTAACCTTTTCAGTTGTTGCACTCATTCAATTCTAGGTCTTAAACTGGATTTTATAAGCCACAATAACTTTGTGGCTATGTTTTTTACCCATTGAATTCTACTTACATCTTTACTCCCAAACGTTTATTCCCAAATGTTATACGTAACACAGACAATTCATTCATTGTAAACGATAGGAAATGGAAAGAGAATTATGTAATGATGTATAAACAGCTTGTGATAGCTCAGTGTAGCAATTCAAGCAATGCACATATTGCTGACAAGTTTCTTCATATGAGACTTAGCAGTTCTGTGTGTGTTACTAGATTGTTGATGTATTTAGAGAAATATGAAAATTATTACAATAAAAATAAATAGCATACAGAATATTAAATATCACTTTATCTGTACCAGTCTGAAGTCAAATATCAATATGAACATGTTTGTTATTATGTACACGTTAGGATGAAATCTTCTAATACCTTAAATGTAACACAGCGCTGGAATCATTAAAGCAAATATGGACACTCAATATTAGACTTCCTGAGACGTCAGTAGGATGTAACTGCAGAAATGCCTCATGACTTCACTAGGCTGTGTTAAATAGAGTGGATAATGGTACTACTTTTTTGTTCTGTTCTCCTGTCAACTGTCATATGAGAGGAATGACTGAAAATTTGTAAATAGAAAAAAAAGAAAAACATACACTTTGGAAGTAATGGTGGTCTAAAGTACAAGATATGTATGTTTAGGAAATGGAAAGAGATACTATGCATCATGCCTTGCTTACTTCTGTTAATTAACACGTATAACCATTTTGGAAAGGTATCTTTATATTGCATTTTTATTCTTTCACCATGTGCAGTTATACGTTGATCATAAGGTCATAAACAGCATTACAGAAAAAAACACTAGTGATAACAAACTGCCCTGAAGTCCATAAAGCATCAAAAAGTCTTAATTAAATGTTTTTTTCTTAGTGTTGCTGTCCATATTATAACAGCCATTCTATTCAAATATCATGTTTTCTCTAACCATATCCCTAGTATATTTTGCACCCTGTTTACTTAATAGTCATACATTTACTGACCACTGGAGACATTGTTGTAATTGTTGTCCTTTGGATGAGATGTTAAACTGAGGCCCCATCTGCCTGAGTTGGTGGTAGCTCAGGAGGATGTAAAAATCCCATGACACCTATTGAAAGGAGAAGGGGAGATTCTATGATGCTCTGGACAAATTTCTTCTAGTAGTAAAAAATACCACCTCACGTCTCTCCTAAAAAGAAGCTACTGGCCTATTGGGAGTAACCTGGTCTACAAAGGATCAATAAAATACAACAAAATAAAATAAAAATAAATTGTGGTTAAGGTCTTCTGCTCTCAAGCACAAGGTACAGGGTTCAAGCCTGGCTTCTTGCCAATGCTTCTGTGGAGTTTTCATATTCTCGGGGGTTCCTGTCAGAATCACCCAAAATTCATCAGAATTGTGGGCAGCAGCACAGACTATAGAAGGTTCCTATCATGGAAAGAGTTGTACAAACCAAACACTTTAGCCATTGTACTACTCTATAGATAAGAGAATATGGACCATTGAGTGTATGCCATGTCAGTGTTAGCCACTTCACTCTGAAAATAATGGCTCCAACTGGGCCACACTGAGTAAAGTTGTCAAAAATAGGTATAAATATTTGCCTATGATATAGGTGTTGAGGATCCAACCTATGCCTACACCAAGGACCCATGCTAATGGTGTAAGAGCATCTATGTGCTACTATTGGCTAGCTACTGGCCAGCCACAGTTGCCCAGCCTGAGTTATTTCTGTTGAGTGAAAAGCTGGATGTTAAACCAATCAGCCAAGCAAACACGGACTAAGGATTGCTACAATGAAGTTATGTTTACTGACAGGGTGCTGCTTGAAAGTGGATGACATGATGGAAAAGAGGAAACTGAACATACTGTGTATTCAGGAGACAGTTTGGAAAGGTAGTGCAGCAAAGTGACTTGACTTGGAGTTCAGAGTCAACTGACAGGAGGAGGGCAGACCAGAATGGTGAGGGAACTGTGGTGAGGGGAGACTTCTGAAAACAGTGAGGGTGCTGCAGATCAGAGTGCATGTGCTGTGTGCTGTATCTTTAAGAATTATGTCAAAGACGTCATGTGCATGTATAAATGTCAAGCATATGCTATTCCTAGTGCCATTTTGAGAGTGCATCAGAGAATAAGCATGTATGATTCCAGCAGTTAGTTTGCAAATAAGTTATTTAAGTTAAAGTCAGTAAACTTCTATCGTGATGTGTTTGCATAAAATAAAGCTGCTTGAACAGAACCCACGAAGACTCTTCGATTGTTTCCAAAGTAGGAGAGCAACATGGTGTCAGAATCAGGATCGCAGAGAATAATATTTGGAGCCATGAGGTGCAGAGATGACAGTGAAGGTAAATTAAGAGAAACAAGCATGAAAAAGAGCCAGAAAAGAATCAAAGGTAATGAGAATACACATGAACTACTTATTTTATAAAAAAGGTAAACTGGAGCATTACAAGGGCACAAACTGCAGTATTAAACAAGCAGGAGGCACAAAAGGTTTCTTAACTAAGGGAAATATTTAAAATAACGGCATTTGAAAAAAAACAATTATCAGAAAAGTATAACAAGCATGTTTAAAGTCAAACGAGCATGTTTAAGGTCAAAACGGGCATGTTTAGAGTAAAATGAGCACAATAAGAGTACAATTGGCATGAAAAGAGATTAAACGAGCAAAACAAATATAATAAGGCAGAAAAGAGCACATTAAGTGTAAATAAAGCAAGGCGACTGTATGTTTTTGGCTAAGTGCTGTGTTTTGGCATAACTATGACTTTGTATTGTATTAAGGGCATAACTAAAGTTATGAAGTATCTGAAGTATCTCAAAGTGTGTAAAAGTGCTTACAGTGTGTGTGTGTTACCGTGTATGCATTCCAAAGAGTTTATTTGTGTGCAAAGTGCAACTATTTTGTTAAGTACAGTCAAAGTATAGCCATTTCAAAATGTTTCTTGTGCTGGGTGTGTCTATTCACAAAGTGCTGCCATTACAGAGTGTTTCTTGCATTGTAAACAGTTGCCTAGCAAGGTACTGCCATTTGGGGGAAATTTCAGCATGCTGTGTACAGTTTATTCACAAAGTGCAATTACTTCAAAATGTTTTTGATTCTGAACTTCTCCTGCCCGGCTCATTCACATCGTTAAGTTATTTGAGATGTTTCTTAAAATGATCATAAATTATTTTAGCAAGACAAAAATTTCAAGAGTATTACAGTGCCCTAGAGACTTATTTCGCAAAGTCCAGTTACCTAGAGGCTTGCATCGTGCAGTTGTTTGATATGTTTCTTATACTGATAAGAGATAATTTCTTGAAATAAAGTGATTTCAAAGGTATTACAGTGCCTAAGTGAGTTGTTTCACAGAAAAGCCCAATAGCATAATTTCGAAAAGCTTAAAAGCATAATTTCAGAAGCACAAATTTACAAATATTGGCATAAAATACTGGCATATGTGTATGTGCATGTGTTCGTGCTTATTTACAAAACTCTTCACTGGTATGTGTTAATATGGCAGGCAGATTTCAAAAGCCCTTACCACTTGTATTTGATCAGAATATTTCAGAGAATTGAAGAATATTTGAGCAAGAGTATGATATTTTTATACAAGCAGTTTATTCTGATAAAGATGCACGCACCAAGGCATTCATTTTGTTAAACCTAGCTGGGTCAAGGGCCTATAGAAAGAGTGCGTTCATTTGTTTATGCACCAGCTGTATATGAGCAAAAAGATGAAAATCATCATATTGTTGTACAGGCTGAATCAAGAGAAGACCCTGAGTGTTTGAAGAGATGTGTAACTACCAGACAAATATTGCATTAGAGAGGCATTTGTTTTACATGAGAAATCAGAAACCAGGGGAAACTTTTTGCAGCTTATATAATTGACCTGAGAAACAAAGCTAAAACATGTCAGTTTGGTGACTTAAAAGATGAGTTAATAAAGGACAGGCTCATGTGTGGTATTAATAGTGCTGCTGTGAGAAAGATCTTGCTTTGTGACAGTGATTTAATGTTGAGTAAAGCCATAGAGATTTGTCAGATCCATAAAGTGACAGAAAAACACACAAGTATGCTTGCAAGTGACAAGAGCATGGTTTCAGCAGGCTCCAGAGCAAACGTAGATAGTGTGTAACACTTGGCAAACAGAATTAGGCCTAAGCACATGGTAGCCAAAGCCCCTGCTGGCTCACCAGGAAACCCACATAGCTTTCCAGCAAATTCTAAGGTTCTAGGGTTTTCCAAGTTCTAAGACTAGTTCAGTTAAAGGAGCATCCTCAGTACAATAAAAGTGTGAATCAGCAAAACCCAAGTCCACCTTTATTGTTAACTGTCGCAACTGTGGTGCAAATCAAAAGTCTAAAAGAGAAATGTGTTTAGCATTTGGTCAGTGATGTCACAAGTGTAAACAATGGAACTATTTTCAAAAGTTTTGCAAGTGAAGTACACTCCACACAGTTGTAAAGAAAGGTCACAGAAAAAAAGCAAGTTGATCAAGTAGAGATGCAACAGTCAGCTTTCGATGTAGATGTTGTATGAGTGCTTGGTGAAAGAGTTGATGCAGTGAATTTATTGGCAAAGAGCGAGGTGTTTTGTACTGTCCGGATCACTGGTATCTCCAAAGTGTAATGTTATATCAGCAGACCCATTTGCTAAAGTGAGAGCTAATGAGCAACTCAATGTGGCCAGTAGTATGAAACTTGTTGCTTATGGAGGTGAAGAAATTCAAACCGAAGGCTTAGTGATGCTTTCATGTTATTTGGCCAGGAACTGTTACAACTTGTTATTCTATGTATTCCAAAGGCCAGTACAGTCCTTATTGGGTCTCAAAGATAGTTTGAGAATGAATCTGCTTTCTTTTACCAAAGTTCATCATATAACTGAATCTCCTAGTTCCAATTTTTCTGAAGCTATTTTCTCAGAATATGCTGACGTTTTTGATGACAAGTCGGGCAAGCTTCCAGTTGTGTATTCTATGAAGTTAGACCCAGAGGTCAGTCCAGTAATGAGACTGGCAAGAAAAGTTCCATTAGCTATGCAGAATAAAGTCAAAACTCAGATAAAATGGTGCAGCAAAGTGTAATTTGTCCAGTTACAGAACCAAGTGAATGGGTCTCGTCTATCATAGAAAAGGCTCAGAAGAAATTAGAATATGTATTGACCCAAGATATTTGAACAAAACATTGGGGAGACAACATCATCCAATGCGCACAGTTGAGGTCACAGCCCTAATACCGAATGCCACTATCATTTCTGGTTTGGATGTAAAAAGTTCATTTTGGCAAGTGATGCTTGATCACAAATCCTCATTACTAACCACTTTTGGTACCCTGTTTGGCAGATACAGATTCATAAGGATGCCATTTAGAATAAATTCTGCAAGTGAGGTCTTTTAGCATGCAATGGAGCAAATTCTTTCAGGTTAATCTTCTGCCATAATAGGAGATGATTTATTGGTTGGAACCGATGGCGAAGCAGAGCATGATAGAAACCTAAAGAGAGTTCTAGACAGAGCACTTGAAGTGAACTTGAAGCTCAATCCTTTGAAGTGCAAATTCAGGCTTCCAGAAGTTACATATGTAGGTCTTTTGTTTACCAGTGCTGGTTTGAGAGCAGATCCGACAAAGCAAGCAGCTATCCTTGAGATGTCAGCACCAGACAATGTTCAAGCTCTACAGCATTTCCTAGGCATGGTCAATTATTTAGGCAAGTTTATGCCAGACTTCAGTGAGTTGGCAGTGCCTTTATGAGAGCTAATGCACAAAAATGTTGCATGGTCATGGTTAGATCACCACCAGAAGGGATTTGAAGACCTCAAGCAGAAAATTGCCACCCCACCTACATTAAGATACTATGATGTGAAAAAAAACAGTCACTCTTTCCTGTGATGCTTCAGAATTTGATCTTGGTGCAATTATACTTCATGAGTGCAGACCAGTAGCTTTTGCATCCAGAACACTTACCCAAACTGAGATGGAGTATGCTCAAATTGAGAAAGAACATTTGGCAATAGTATTTGCATGTTCCAAGTTTCATGATTATATTTATGGTCGAACTATTCAGATTGAAACTTGATCACCAACCTTTAGTTACTATTCTAAAAAAGCCTATACATTCTGCTCCAGCAAGATTACAAAGAATGATGCTCAAATTGCAAAAGTACGACTTCAAAATGGTCTATACAAAAGGCAAACTACTCTATCTGGCTGGTACCTTATCCAGATCACCCAGAAATATGACAGAACAGCTTGACATAGAGAATTTTGACTTTGATGTGCTGGCAGTGTGTAATTTTTCTACCACTAGACTTGATGAGTTAAGAGATCACACTAAGACTGATCCAATTTTTCAAAAGCTCAATCACTACATTAATGTTGGTTGGCCATCAAAGCATTCTAGTGTACCACCTGAAGTGCAAATCTATTTTCCTTACAGAGATGAAATGTTGATGGAAGATGGCATTGTTTTTAAAGGTCCTAAAATTGTTGTTCCTGCTTCCTTACAACAAGAATATATTCAGATTTTGCATCATGGTCACCCAGGGTCCGCGCCCACTAAGAGAAGAGCGTGAGAATTAGATTTTGGCCTTCATTACTGAGCGACATTGATAAAGTACTTTCTTCTTGTTTGGTATGCAATAGTACTAGACTACATTTGCAAAGAGAGCTGCTTCAGCTAAGTCAAGTTCCTGAACTACCTTGGTCAGCAGTAGCCACTGATATCTTCAAGTGGAACAATCAACACTACTTAGTATTGTTAGACTCTTATTCAAACTAGTTTGAGATTGACTTACTACCTAACTTAACATCCAGTACAGTTATTACTAAGTTGAAACATCATTTCTCAGTTCATGGTAGTCCACACAAAGTTATTTTTGACAATGGTACTCAATTTACTAGTCAGTTGTTTCAGAAATTTGCAAGAGAATGGGACTTTGTACGTGTTACTAGCAGTCCTGAATATCCATAGTCAAATGGTCTTGCTGAACGTGCAGTGGAGAGTGCAAGGCAAGTACTTGAAAGGTCAAAGAGTGACAATACTGATGTCTTTTTGAATTTACTTAATCTCAAAAACATATCTGGTCATGATATTCTTGGCTCACCTGCTCAAAGACTTCTTTCCAGACAAACTAGAATGATGTTACCTATTAGTTCCAGTTTATTGAGATATACAGCTAAGAACAACGGAACTATAAAGGCTCAACTATTCAAGAAGTATTTGATCCAGAAGTCCAGTTATGACAAAGAGAGCAAATTTCTTCATCCACTGAGGGAAGGAGAAACAGTGAGAATACAAACAGTGAAAGTTTTCGACCAGATTGGTCCAGTTACAGGTATATGTGTCAAGCTGAGATCCTACCTTGTAGAATCCAAGGGAATGGAGTACAGGATAAATCATAGACATTTACTTCCTGTACCAGAATCATCATCACAACATCATTTTGTCCTGTTCGATTCTCAGCTAAAGCGTCTTCTGTGTGGAGACGTGTGAATGGATGTAAAAATCTACTGCCAATCATTAGTGGACCAGAGTTCTGCTGTGGCGATCCCTAACCGGGAAAAGCCAAAAGACACAACAAATGACACAGACTCTAGATCTCAGAGTGAACCAAATGTTGTTACCATTCCAGAGTGTGTTTCTATCTCTGATTCCATTCCTGAAGATGTTTCAGACGGTTCAAAAACTGAACATTGTACAGAGACGGCTCCACTTGCTATGTCCAATTCCCAGTTTTATGTCACATGATATGGATGAGTATCCAGGCCCAGTGCGAAATATGCAGCAACATGGACTTAACTGTGTATAGATATATATATGTATCTTATCCTGTGTATATGCATGATAGAGAACTGTCTGTGACATCTGCATGCCAAATGGATTCATAACTCTGCGTGTTTCATTTTTCAAGAAGGAGGATGTAGATCAGAGTGCACATGCTGTGTGCTGTGTCTTTAAAAAGCAGTCAAAGACATAGCGTGCACACATAAATGCCAAGCATGTGCCATTCCTAGTGCTGTTTTGAGAGTGCAGCCAGAAACTAAGCATGTGTGAGTCCAGCAGTTAGTTTGTATATGTTACTTCAATTAAAGTCAGTAAACTTCTATTGTGATGTGTTTATATAAAATAAAGCTTCTTGAAAAGAACCCACAAAGACTTTTCTATTGTTTCCAAAGTAGGAGAGTGACAGGTGCCATTAAAATTGGTGATAGACTCATGGTAATTAGACTTCAGTGTAAGGATAGGGCAGTATTGATCTCTGACTATTCCCCACAGCAGGGCTGTGATATTAAGGAAAAGTGTTTATAGCCCTACTAGATAGAACAAGACAATATATGAGACCTAAATGCTTATATAAGGATAGACAATACAGGATACTGAGGACTGCCTGGATCCACATTGGTGAGATAATAGGAACAAAGAAGGTGAGGTCATTCTAGATATCTGGCAAATGGTTTAATGTTTCCATTGCATGCCTCAGCAAAAGAGACAGTCACAAACAATAGTGGACAACATGCAACTCAATTAGATGACCTATCAAGGAAAGGGCATTGGGGCAGAATCAGAGAATGCAAAGTCACCCCAATGAAACACTTAGCCCAGAGCATAAACTACCAGTGGCCACAATCAGCTGCAAGCAATGGTCAGAGAAGGTTCTAAGGTAAACAGAGTCTAGGCTGAAGTCCTGTAAGTTGACAGGAGTAAAAGCACATGTTAGTTGCACCTCAGCAAGAAGGGTATGCACAAAGATTATAGAACAAATATGCAGTTGAGCCAGGTATGGAATAAGGTACATAAGGAAAGCTGGTGGCAAAATGCAAGAGTTCAGGAAATTATCAAAAGAAATAAGGACTGCAGGAAAAGTGGGTGATAGGAAAGATAGGCCAGGCTAACAAGGAACACTTTTTGGCTAACAAAGAGGCTAAGCGAGCAGTCACTATAGCAAAGAACATCAGAGGAACTCCACCAGCTTCTAGAAAGTGACTCAACAGATGGCATAAAGAAACTCTCTCAGACTGCAAGGCAAATACACCATTCATAAGGGATGCCAGTAACAACCTGCTCACCACTCTGCAGAACATCAAAGTCAAATGAAAGGAGCACTTCCAACAGCTTGTAAATAAAAATTCCACAGAAGCTGCACTGCCAAGTACACAGCCTAAAATGAAGGAGGAAGAAGAACCCGTCCCAAAAGAAGTAAATGCATTAAAGGAAAAGAAATAATGGAAAACAGCAGGCTCAGATGAACTCACAGCAGATATGATCAAGATGTGGGTGAATTAGGAGAGAAATGGCACCCAAAGGTACTTATAGCATTATGGAGAGAAAGGCATGTCCCAGGTGACTAATGTCAGTGTACAAGAACAAAGGGGACATTTACAACTGTGGACAATATAGATGTATCAGACTCCTAGCCCACTGCAGAAAAGTGTTTGAAAAGGTGACTGACGAATGTAGAGAGTATTAAAAAGTAATATGGGAGAGAAGCAGTTTGGATTCAGATCAAAATGCAGCACAACAGACCTGTTGTTTACAGTGAGACAGATACTGAAGAAGAAGCTAGAAATGAGGAAAGAGTCCAACTGGGTATTCCTAGACTTAAAAGCATTTGACAGGGTCCCAGGAAAATTGAGGTTCAAAGTCCGGGAAACATTGGTAGAATTAATGCAGGCTATGTAAAAGGACACAATGACAAAAGTATGAACAATGTTCAGACTCACAGAGGGCTGTACATCAGGGTTCAGCTCTGAGCCCATTACTGTCCATACTAATGATGGACTACATTAATAAACAGGTGGAAAGGAAAAGATGGATAAAGTTGCAGTATGCAGATGATGTGAAATTACAAGCAGACACTGAACAGGACCTTCAGCAAATGATAGGGGAGTAAAATGTAAAACTAAAGGGACATGTGAAAATGTGTACATACAAGAGAGTTTTATGGATGCAATGAGGTGAAATCAGAAGAAGCTAAAATTTGAGAAATAAAGATAGAAAATATAGGAATGGGTTAACAACACATATCTGGGATGAGAAGGAAAATCTAAATGAGGAGGTCAAAGCTAAAATCAGTGGGACTCCAAGAGTGGTAGAGGGTAGTTCATGATGGATGAAGCTTGGAAGTAAGATCTATAAATCATTGGTATGACCAGTACTTCTGTATGGTACAGAAAACTAAGCAGTGAAGGCAGAATCACTGAGGAAGCTAGAGGTGCTGGAGATGAGGTGTCTGAGATGGGTGTCAGGATGCACACTGTGGTACAGATAAATTAATGACATTAAAGTAGAAACTAAAGTAGCTTCAATTATAGAAAGGATAAAGGAGAACAGATTATTGTGCTTGGGTACATTTGCAAGAAAGCAGAAGATTGTTTTGTAAAGAAGATTTGAGAAAGGCAGGAAGAAAGCAAGAAGAAATGAGGATATCCAGATAAGATGGATGGAATGTGTGAGAGAAGACCAGCAACTTTCAAGCATGACTGTCGAAGAAAGTATGAAAGCAGAATTGAATCAAGAGAGGTGGCAGCAATTACAATACCTCAACCCCATGCAGGAAATGGGAAAAGGGGGTTAATCATGATGATCATTTACTGCTCATTTTGGAATTGCATAAGATAATAAAAGCTATAAATACACTGGAGTATCAGGTAGCTAATGCATTTAACAATGAGTCCTTTTAGTCCCTTTCATGCATTTCAAAGATCACTGTAGTTAACCTCAGGTAGGATTTGCAAAAGCAAATGGCAAGTTAATTAAAATTAATTATCTGTACTACAAATTCATCCACAATTTGAATTATAAATATGAGAATAGGATAAGATATATTAGTGGGAAAGCTAACACTACAGCGATTTCACTTTGTTAGACTTATGAAAAAAAATTCTAAATGAAAGAAATGCTTGCATACATCTTATGGCTTTGGCTGATATAAGGCGTTATCTGCAGACTGGTCCTATCATAAGAAGGCTGCAAGGTGGCAGTCTGCCATCTTCATTTATACTATAGTCTTGTCATTCACATATCTGTTGAGATGTTCTTTCAAATAGTGGGATGTCTATTGGGTTCTCTGATAAGGAAACTACTAATGAATGTTAACCAGTGCTTATGCTAGGAATATGTCTGGTTGCAATCAAGTAAACCTCTTAACGTTTAGCCACACAATGTATCTACATTTAAAATAAGTTCTTACTTGGTGAATAGGAAAATACTGGCAGTTCCTGCTGAACTTTTTTTTTTTGTTCTTGGCAGTATACAGATTAAGTGTCATGATTAGTCAAACTTGTTCCTTATCGCCATCTGCCTATACACTGATTTACCCATTGGGAATATTGAATACCAAATCAGGTCGTTTATTTTTTGAGAGCACTTTCTAAATGAATAGTAATTATCTGCTCAGATAACGCTTATATTTTACAACTTATGCACAACAGAAGACAATTATCAAGCAGCTGGTATAAGATGCACTTTTTAAATTAATCAGTAGGAATGGGAGTTGTTTTTGAAAAGAAGACATGATGGCAATCAGTGGTTGTATAATCTAGTGTGGTGCTGAGGGCAAAGTTAATAAAAATATTCTTTTTCATTTTTTTTTGTGAGGGAGATCATTTACATTTTCAGATTATACAAGATTCTGATGTCAGCAGGACACTAATCCAACATAATACTGAGAGTAGATAGATAAATAATACCAAAGGGTGAGTCAGAACATGTGCTTGAGAGTGTTTATGGGCTGTTTGTTTATAATAGAGCCAGTGGACACACTGAACTGGATTCATATTACGTCTGTGTGTGTACACCTACACGCTGTGTGTATGACTGTGTGCATGTGTGTATATGTCTGTGAGTGTGTGTGTGTGTGTGTGTGTGTGTGTATCTTTGCAATATATAAATAAAAACAGGCAAGAGAAACAGCTTTCATTTCTCAATTCTGTTTTAAAATTTTAATTATCTGTTAATGTTGTTTTGCCTAGGCTCCACAAAGCAACTAGTAATTCATTGTTCTGTGGTGTATAATTTCAAATTAAGAGTGAGTGTACTTCATTTATAAAGCACTACTTATGTTTTGCTTCTTCATTTTGTTGCAAATAATGTGCTTTAGCAAAATGCAATTACCTGCTACAGATGTTTCCTTCCACTATTATTACTGACCTGCTAATACAAGGACAATTGACTCATTTATAGTTATGAGGAATAATTGACACTTATGCCACACTTAACCATTTAAAAAGCAATTATTGTAGCAATTTTATTTTAAAAACTATTAACATCATACAGTTGGTGCACTGCAGATTCTATCTTGCTACCTTTTATAAGGAAATTGCCATGCTCAAATGTTACAGTCTTGCACCCCGATGTTTTGTGGTACTAATGAATGATTTCAACAGAGTCAATTAAATCAGCGTCTGCATTTCAGTGAACTAGAAACAGATCTGAAGCAAATATGTTCTCTTTCATTAAATCTTTTTTTTCTTTTGGCTTATTTTCTTATTTTATTGTAAACTAGTCTAGTTTTCTTTAACATTATTTTTTCCAGTAAAGTACAGGCCTGTTCTCACTCTATTAGTATGTTGTACCTGTAAAAAATATTCTATTTATGGTAAGACTTCAAATGTCTTATGTTTGTAATGGTGAGGGTTTTTTCCCCAGACCTCTGCTAAAAGTGGCTGCTGCCAGATGGAACTTCATGGCTACTGAACAAAAATAAATAAATACATAAATACAGACATACATACATACATACATACATACATAAATAAATAAATGTGTTTCAGTTGGTATGACTTTGTTGTCCCTCACTTGCTTATTTCATCACAACATGATTCAAAAGTTCATACTAGGCTATAGATCAAGTGGACCGCTTGTAGTCTAGCCAATGATCTCACCCATTTACCAAGACATGAATTAATACCGGACACCCACCTACTTTCAGGAGTCTGTCTCCCAGCAGCGGTATCCTCTGTGAGATATATCTGTTCCTTCAAACCATTCTGTGGATGTTGCAAAAGTGGTTTAGATCTCTAGACTGAGAATTTCGGATGTCATTTGGCTTGCTGATGTGCAGTAAATCCATCAGTGATGGTTCAGAGGTTTCCTTGTATGCCAGACAGAGGTCACCTCTTAGTAGTCTGTAGGATAGTGGCATGACTCTCTCCATGTAAGACACATTGCTTAGGCCTTATATCCTTTTAGTGACACATCACTGTGGGAATTCCAATTGTTGCATGTGTGTAGACAGATATATGCCAAAGGGGGCATTATATTTAATGACTGACCCTAATCAAGGCTTAGTAAAGGGACAGTGTCTACCCTAGTTATTAACACAATAGCTTTGTTTATAAGAAGTGCAGTATAGAAGGACTTTCTTACAACAATAGACAAATGTTGGACAAAAGGTAGGTCACTGCTGACAAAAGTTCTCAAATCCAGTATAACTGGGTCAGCTCTTAAGGGCATATTGTCAACTTGAACTGCAAAAATGAGACAGATCAGAAGAAGGATAGATGAAAGTACCACAAAATCTCCATCCTAAAGTAATGGTTGTCCAAGATAAGAATTTAAATCTGGACACTATTTAAAGTATTGGAGACAGTATTACAAGAAGGACAAGAAGCTACACCAAGATTTATTTTTGTTAAATATATGGTTTTAATATTGATAGTAATTGACTGCTTAGCTCTGTATTAGATTGTATGTGTAAACTGAAGGACTCATAGTCACAAAAGGGTTAAGCTTTGTAAGGGGAGCAACTCCCATGGCCAGACTCCACCCCCTCCCAGTGAATGCCATGCCCAGGGAAGGATGAGCCTAGAAAACACCCCCATTTCTAAGTCATATAAGCTCACAACAGATCCTTAGTTAACCATTAGATTCAGAGCAGCACTCATCTGTCTCAGCAATCAATAAACCATTTTGAAGACACAAACAACTCCTGAGATTTCTTCAGCTTCAATAGGTTAAATTTAACAACTTCTGTAATTTTCAGCAGACTTTAAAAAAAGCAGGATTGGGGCTCCCCTCCAAATAATAGCACCACTAGGAAAATAGAAACACCCTACCTTGGAAATCAGAATCACCCCTAAGGTGACTAGACACCACCCCTGTTGCTAAAAACGCAGACATTTTTTTTTTTTTGCTGCAATTCTTACACCCTGACCTTCTAAGAGGTGAACGTGATCTACCAGTGGAAACACCAGGTACTGAGAGAAACATGTTTAGATTAATAAGGCATTAGACTCAGTTAAATTGATTCACACAGCATAACTGAACTTTTCCAAAGCCTTCAGTACCTTTCCACACTCTGGCACCATCAATAGGTTAATTCAGTTAA
This sequence comes from Protopterus annectens, assembly GCF_019279795.1. Taxonomy (NCBI): domain Eukaryota; kingdom Metazoa; phylum Chordata; order Ceratodontiformes; family Protopteridae; genus Protopterus; species Protopterus annectens. Next base: position 499,976,321 of record NC_056736.1, read on the forward strand.
ATGTAAACCCCTATGTTACACTGGATAAAAAATTGGCTCACTGACAGAATTCAATCTGTTAGTGTTGTGGGCAGGTCCAGCCTGTTAGTGTTGTTGGTACACTCTCAGCTAAAAGACTGATTACAAATGATGTCCTTCAGGGATTGTGTGTTGAGAATATTCATCTTCAGTATGTACTTTGCTGATATTAAAGCAGACAGCAAAGGCCCACGACTGATGGAAGTTTACTGAAGACTGCAAACACGATGCTATCATAAATATCCCAGATGACCTACATATTCCCCAAGAGGGCCTAATGCATGCTAACAAGTGGTACATGGACTCAGAGTTGGATCATGGTTAAATGGGCCCTAGATATGTTAATAGATTAGGCCCCCACACACATCAGCCCCTCCTGCAACAACCCCCAGTCTCACACACAGCAGTCCCCTCTCCAGCCAGTCCAGTGTTCCATTACTTGCCTACTTCTCCCCAGTTACCATGAACATTGTTGAAAACCGTCAGTGTGCATGCTATTTTTTTCTTTACTTCTATAATGATTACGGATACTGAAATAAAATAGCACAAACACTGATAGACATTTGCTAAACAAACAATACAGTCTCACAATGAAAACAGACTTAGCATGAGCAGTAAACTTCTCTGCCTTGAAACTCACATTCATTGAAATGGCATTAAAACCCACATTCAAAGAAAATGCATCTGGCCAGTGGAGGATTACGTTTACCTTTGGGCTGTTTTCAAAACATAGACTGCTTGCACACATTTTTATGGCCATGCATACAAGTATGTGTTCTTTGATTCACTTTCCTGATTGTAATAGATTATATTCCTTGTATAATACAGCACCAGCTTGTTAGAATGTTTTAAATTCATAGTTTTGAACATTCTTCCAGTAAACAATGAAACAAAACGTATGAACCAACAATGACAAAACTACCCATTTCAGAAAATTTCAGCCATAAAAGGCCACTCAGACTTCTGTCATTACAATCCACCAAAATATAAGTCAATAAGCACAATATCTGCAGAAATAAAAGTCATCTGAATAATTCCACATTAAAGGGATCCATAACTAATGAAGAGGTTGCTACTGGCAAACAACTTCAGATTTCAACATTTCATCTATAAATTCAATGCCTGCTGCCCTTGAAGAACTAATTGTTTATGTTACATTAAAAAAATGAGGTAAGCTGTTAATATTGTAGTAGGGAATGACTGACAAACTGACAACAAGTTCATAGTTACTAGGCATCTGATACAAAGGAGGACACACTCAGGAGTGCTGAACCCCTATATCCCTTAAAATGCACCAAATAATCAGCAATGAGAAGGGCACTGCAATATCAGCACTCCATCTGCATGGTGTGGGAGTAGAATCCACAGTCTTCTGTACCAAAGGCAATTATACTACTAACACTGCTTTCAAATTCTACAGCACAAACAGTGACTGCCATTTGCTAATCAAAACAGTTAGTCGCATACTGAAAACAGCTTTAGCATGAGCAACAGTAAACTTCCCTTTCCTTAAACTCACAGTTCCATGAAAATGCACGGAAACACATAATCCCTTGAAAGTGCACTGAAACTCATAATTCCCCTGAAAATGTACTCAAACTCAAACTCACAATTCCATCAGCAGTCTGGTAGTTGGTGTAGAGGATTCAGGCTCTTGTCTCTACTTAAGTTCACAATTCCCTCAGCAGTCTGGCAGATGGTGTAGAGGATTCTGCTCATCTCCTGTGTTTACAGTGGCATTCATTTAGCAATGTGAAAAATGTTACATAAGACCAGATCTTTTGAGGATTTAGAGGGAAAGCAAAGATTTTCTTTCAGTAGTCAGCAGGAAATGGAAAAGAGTGAAAGTGCTTTAAGGTGGGCAGGGTAACTCAAGTTGGACATGCCCTTGATCTTTTTGTAAGAAAATGCTGCAGTCTGTCAAGTAGGGTCATATACCTCGCTACATCTGAGCAGTTGGTGAGGAGGGTAAACAATGTGAACTATGATTCCTGTTGTACAGGGCTTGATTCCCTCAGTCCTCATTTGTCTATGATGTGACCTCGAGCAAATCACTTAAAACATTTCTCACTGGTCAACCCTGAAAAGAGAATAGATTCCAGTGGGCCTACCTGGTAAATAAATAGGTATCCAGCAGGAGGTCACATAGTCACCTAGGGGCCCATGGATGGGGGGGGGGACTGGCCAGGAGGCTTCAACATTAACATTTTAGTTAATTACTAATTAAAAAAAAATACTTCGTAACACCAAGCTGATGGTGTCTTCTCCTTTATGGAGGACCATACATGCATCGCATGCATGGATGTCAACATGTGGGGATTTTAAACTAGCTGTTCCATTGAGAGAGAAGGTAAGTGTGTGTGTGTGTGTGTGTGTGTGTGTGTGTGTGTGTGTGTGTGTGTGTGTGTGTGTGTGTGTGTGTGTGTGTGTGTGTGTGTGTGTGTGCGTGTGTTTAACATACCTCTCAACTGTCCAGATTTAGCCTCATAGTTTTGGTCTGTTTCTCATAAAATTTGTGGTTTTCTGGCAAATCATGGAGGACTGAAGTAATTAAATAATGACAAATATATGAGTTTCATATTTCAAATCCTTCACAAAATGCATGCTAATACAAATCTTGTTATTTTAGCAACTTTTGAAGTTTATAAGAGCAAAATTTAAAATCTCTCTATTTTTGGACATTGTATCCCCATTATTTTAGGTTTTGTCCAGATTTCTAGCACTAAGAGATTGAGAGGTATGGTATGTAATATTCTAGTTAAGGGGGGAGGGTAGGTTAGTCAATTAACTTGATCAGGCTTGGTCCTGTAACTTTGTTACAGGAGACAAGAGTAGAATCCTCTACACCATCTGCCAGACTGCTGAGGGAATTGTGAGCTTCAGTGGAGACAAGAGCTTGAATCCTCTACACCAACTACCAGACTGCTGATGGAATTGTGAGTTTGAGTTTGAGTACATTTTCAGGGGAATTATGAGTTTCAGTGCACTTTCAAGGGATTATGTGTTTCCATGCATTTTCATGGAACTTTGAGTTTAAGGAAAGGGAAGTTTACTGTTGCTCATGCTAAAGCTGTTTTCAGTATGCAACTAACTGTTTTGATTAGCAAATGGCAGTCACTGTTTGTGCTGTAGAATTTGAAAGCAGTGTTAGTAGCATAATTGCCTTTGGCACAGAAGACTGTGGATTCTACTCCCACACCATGTAGATGGAGTGCTGATATTGCAGTGCCCTTCTCATTGCTGATTATTTGGTGCATTTTAAGGGGTATAGGGGTTCTGCACTCCTGAGTGTGTCCTCCTCTTTATCAGATGCCTAGTAACTATGAACTTGTTGTCAGTTTGTCAGTCATTCCCTACTACAATATTAACAGCTTATCTAATTTTTTTAATGTAACATAAACAATTAATTCTTCAAGGGCAGCAGGCACTGAATTTGTAGATGAAATGTTGAAATCTGAAGTTGTTTGCCAGTAGCAACCTCTTCATTAGTTATGGATCCCTTTAATGTGGAATTATTCAGATGACTTTTATTTCTGCAGATATTGTGCTTATTGACTTATATTTTGGTGGATTGTAATGACAGAAGTCTGAGTGGCCTTTTATGGCTGAAATTTTCTGAAATGGGTAGTTTTGTCATTGTTGGTTCATATGTTTTGTTTCATTGTTTACTGGAAGAATGTTCAAAACTACGAATTTAAAACACATTCTAACAAGCTGGTGCTGTATTATACAAGGAATATAATTTAATACAGTCAGGAAAGTGAATCAAAGAACACATACTTGTATGCATGGCCCTAAAAATGTGTGCAAGCTGTCTATGTTTTGAAAACAGCCCCAAGGTAAACGTAATCCTCCACTGGCCAGATGCATTTTCTTTGAATATGGGTTTTAATGCCATTTCAATGAATGTGAGTTTCAAGGGAGAGAAGTTTACTGCTCATGCTAAGTCTGTTTTCACTGTGAGACTGTATTGTTTGTTTAGCAAATGGCTATCAGTGTTTGTGCTATTTAATTTCAATGTCCGTAATCATTATAGAAGTAAAGAAAAAAAAATAGTATGCACACTGACAGTTTTCAACAGTGTTCATGGTAACTGGGGAGAAGTAGGCAAGTAATGGAACACTGGAGTGGCTGGAGAGGGGGCTGCTGTGGGGTGAGATTGGGGGTTGTTGCAGGAGGGGCTGCTGTGTGTGGGGGCCTAATCTATTAACATGTCTTGGGCCCCATTTAACCATGATCCAGCTCTGAGTCCATGTACCACTTGTTAGCATGCATTAGGCCCTCCTGGGGAATATGTAGGTCATCTGGGATATTTATGATAGCATCGTGTTTGCAGTCTTCAGTATACTTCCATCAGTCGTGGGCCTTTGCTGTCTGCTTTAATATCAGCAAAGTACATACTGAAGATGAATATTCTCAAGACACAATCCTTGAAGGACATCATTTGTAACCAGTCTTTTAGCTGAGAGTGTGCCAACAACACTAACAGGCTGGACCTGCCCACAACACTAACAGATTGAATTCTGTCAGTGAGCCAGTTTTCTATCCAGTGTAACATAGGGGTTTACATTTAACTGAATTAACCTATTGATGGTGCCAGAGTGTGGAAAGGTACTGAAGGCTTTGGAAAAGTTCAGTTATGCTGTGTGAATCAATTTAACTGAGTCTAATGCCTTATTAATCTAAACATGTTTCTCTCAGTACCTGGTGTTTCCAGTGGTAGATCATGTTCACCTCTTAGAAGGTCAGTGTGTAAGAATTGCAACAAAAAGAAAAAAAAAATGTCTGGCCTTTTTAGGACCAGGGATGGTGTCTAGTCACCTTAGGGGTTATTCTGATTTCTAAGGTAGGGTCTTTCTATTTTCCTGGTGGTGCTATTATTTAGAGGGGAGCCCCAATCCTCCTTTTTTAAAGTCTGTTGAAAATTACAGAAGTTGTTAAATTTAACCTATTGAAGCTGAAGAAATCTCAGGAGTTGTTTGTGTCTTCAAAAATGTTTTATTGATTGCTGAGACAGATGAGTGCTGCTCTGAGTCTAATGGTAACTAAGGATCTGTTGTGAGCTTATATGACTTAGAAATGGGGGTGTTTTCTAATCTCATCCTTCCCTGGGCATGGCATTCACTGGGTGGCGGGGTGGAGTCTGGCCATGGGAGGTGCTCCCCTTACAAAGCTTAACCCTTTTGTGACTATGAGTCCTTCAGTTTACACATACAATCTATTACAGAGCTAAGCAGTCAATTACCATCAATATTAAAACCATATATTTAACAAAAATAAATCTTGGTGTAGCTTCTTGTCCTTCTTGTAATATCGTCTCCAATACTTTACATAGTGTCCAGATTTAAATTCTTATCTTGGACAACCATTACTTTAGGATGGAGATTTTGTGGTACTTTCATCTATCCTTCTTCTGATCTGTCTCATTTTTGCATTTCAAGTTGACAATATGCCCTTAAGAGCTGACCCAGTTGTACTGGATTTGAGAACTTTTGTCAGCAGTGACCTACCTTTTGTCCAACATTTGTCTATTGTTGTAAGAAAGTCCTTCTATGCTGCACTTCTTATAAACAAAGCTATTGTGTTAATAACTAGGGTAGACACTGTCCCTTTACTAAGCCTTGATTAGGGTCAATCATTAAATATAATGCCCCCTTTGGCATATATCTTTCCACACACATGCAACAATTGGAATTCCCACAGTGATGTGTCACTAAAAGGATATAAGGCCTAAGCAACGTGTCTTACATGGAGTGAGCCCTGCCACTATCCTACAGACTACTAAGAGGTGACCTCTGTCTGGCATACAAGGAATCCTCTGAACCATTACTAATGGATTTACTGCACATCAGCAAGCTAAATGACATCAGAAATGCTCAGTCTAGTGATCTAAACCTCTTTTGCAACATCCACAGAATGGTTTGGAGGAACAGATATATCTCACAGAGGATACCGCTGCTTGGAGACAGACTCCCCATCCACATAAAACAAAGTTTATTTCTGTCCACTTTCAAGTGCAACTTAGATCTATAGATAGGAAACAAAAAAAAATATCCTAGGATTGCTCCCTCTTCTACTAATGGACAGAGATAGCTCCTAAATGCTTTATCCCATTCATGGGTCCCCTAAAATTATCCATGGCATGATCCTGATTATTCTCATTAGGGATAATATATAATTATTGACCATGGGATGGGTAAGGTCAGTCTGTAACCTAAAGGGATAGGTTATTTCCAGAACAAAAAGGGAAATTGGCTAGGTTTAAAATGGCCCACAAAGGTAGCTAACATAGTATTAAGGCACTTATAGTGAGGTGGACATGGAGTAGTTTATGTGGGTCATATTGAGGTGTGACTATTTTGAAGAATACTGAGACACCTCCACCTTTTTACCCTTCCTGTGCAGTAGGTAGTCCAAATTTGTGCAAGACATTGTAGCCTTGCAATGCTGTGGTGCTCTCAAAGGCTTTCACCCATGTTTCTGTTTCTGTTTATGGACATCTACATTTTCCAGGGTAAGAAGGACTTAGAGGGGGAATGAGAGAGAGAGAGAGATAGATATAGAGAGAGAGAGAAGTGTGTGAGAGAGAGAGAGAGAGAGAGAGAGAGAGAGAGAGAGAGAGCAAATTTTTCTGTTTAGACTCCAGGCTTTGAACTGCAATACCTGCAGGCATGGGTTTGGCGTGCTGTGTTACAAAGTTTATCAGGCTGTGAACACAGTTTTAGCCAATATCCAAAATCCTAAAGGGGATAGTTACAGACAGTCCTTGAAGAAGCAGAATAGTCTGTCAACCACATCTTCAAAAGCCAACAAATATTGTACCCCATTTGAATCACTCCAAAAATTAAGCCAATTATTAAAGTCAATTATCTTCTTCCCATATTGCGGCACCATCCTCTGAGAAGGTAGAAGGCACCATCATAGATATACAGTACCTATCCATTCAGGATATACCTGAAATGTACTCACCTCCAGCTATCACACAAGACAAAGTCCTAAAACTGCTATCAAAAGCTAAAAATACTCCATCGATGGGTCCTGACAATATCTCTAGATATCTCTATCTTAAATAGCATGAAGTACAATTTAGCTACACCCATAAAAATACTGTTCAATCTCAGTCTCCATACAGGTTTTGTACCAAGTGAATGGAGACCAGCTACAGTCATAAGGCTGGACCTTCCACAGTCTCAGGCAATTACAGACCGACAAGTCTGAACAGCCTCATATTTAAAGCCTTGGAGTGACTTATCATGGAATTAATCAATCAGGGCATAGGGAACCTCCAAACACTTGGTCACATCTCAGTTTGGATTCATCAAGGGCAGGTCATGCTTACTCATCCTGGTGGATTTTTTGAAAAGGGCACCAAAACATCAAAGCAATGGATGAAGGCAAAATGGTACAGACCACATACATTGACCTGGCTAAAGCTTTTGACAAAATTCCCATTCAGGCATAGTAGAAAAGGTAAATAAACTGGAAATAAACTCCTATATTACCCGCTGGATTGCCAACTGGTTCACAGGATTCAGATAATCAAAACAGGGGGACATTACTTCCAAAATGTGACCTGTGGAGTCCCCCAAAATTCTGTACTGGGGCCTTTACTGTTTGGCATCTACTTTTCTGAAGTAAAAGCCAATATCAACGAGCTCTGGCTGACTAAGTTTGCAGATGACTGCTGAGACGTGACCAATGTCTGGCATGCAAGGAATCCTCTGACCCATTATTGATGGATTTACTGCACATCAGCAAGTCTAATGGCATCAGAAATTCTCAGTCCAGGGATCTAAACCTCTTTTGAAATATCAACAGAATGGTGTAAAGGGACAGGTATATCTTGCAGAGGATACCAGTGCTATGAAACAGACTAACAATCCACATAAAATAATGTTCATCCCTGTCCATTTTCAAGTGCAATTTAGGTCTATAGATGGGAAACAGAACATTTACCCTAGGACTGTCCCCTGTGCTATTAATGGACAGATGCAGCTCTTAAATGCTTTATCCCGCGCATGAGTCCCCATTTAAGTCTATAGATGGGAAACAGAAAATTTACCCCAAGACTGTCCCTTGTACTATTAATGGACAGATGCAGCTCATAAATGCTTTATCCCGTGCATGGGTCCCCACAAATTAAATAGGGAATGATCCCAGTTATTCTCATTAGGGATAATACCAGTCTGTAACCAAATTGGATAGGTTATTTTGAGAACAAAAAGGGAAACTGGATAGGTTAAAAATGGCCTGCAAGGGCAGCTATTCTAGTACTTACCTATGAACCTATGAATCTATCGTGTGGATGCTGTGGATGAAGGCAAGGTGGTTCATACAGCCTACCTTGATCTGGCCAAGGCCTTTGATACCATTCCCTATTCAGGAATCATAGAAAAACTCAATCAGATAGACATCAACCCTTATATCACTAGGTGGGTTGCAAACTAGCTCACAGATAGAACCCACAGTGTGAAAGTAGCTGACTCCAAGTCAGACTGCTGACCAGTCATGAGTGGAGTCCCACAGTATTTGGTCCTGGGTCCTCTCCTGTTTTGTATCTACTTCTCTGAAGTCCAGGCCAACATGAATGGACTCTGGTTGGCAAAGTTTGCAGACGATTGCAAGTTGGGATTAATTAACTCCCTAAGTGATGTTGACATCCAACAGAAAGGCCTCACTGTGACCAATGACTGGTGTCAGAACCATGGCCTTAAGCTCAATGCCAAAAAATGTATTGTCATCCCCTTTGGGAAAAACCTGGTTCCCATGAATTACCACATCAATGGTAGTTCACTGAACACAAAAGGCATCATAAGAGATCTGGGAACACAGGTTGACAGCAACCTCTCTTTTGACCATCACATTGCCACTGTGGTCAGAAAGTCCTTCTATGTGGCACATCTCATTAGTAAGGGTTTTGCACCCAGGAAGAAATAATTCATTGTCTCCCTCTACTCTTCCCTCATTAGGCCAATCATCGAGTACAATGCCCCATTTGGCATGTACCTAACTAGACACTTGCAACAACTGGAGAGGTCACAAAAGTACCTCACAAAGAGGATCCTGTGCCTGTAAGGCACTTGTCCTAAATGGACAGACTCAAAAAACTCCAGCTATTCTTTGTCTCATATCGCCTACTTAGAGGTGATCTCTGTTCGACTTACAAAGCCATGTCTGACCCAGCTCTGTTAGAAATGCTACAGCTAAAGAAATCCCAATCCCTCCATACTACATGCTCCAGAGACCTCAACCTCATTACCACAATCAACAGAACAAGCTGGAGGGAGAGGTTCATAACCCAGAGACTGCCCATGCTATGGAATAGGCTTCCCATAAATGTCAAGCGGAGCGCCTCACTGGCCATCTTCAAGAGAAATCTTGATGAGTGGATTGGAAACAGAAAATTCACCCAGGGGATCACTCCAGTCACTCTACTTGACAGAGGCTCTGGGAACTAAGGTCGAGTGGCACGATGCCAGGGTAATCCTATGGGCTATGCTTGTAAAAGGCTCCAGGGCCATTAGCCTAGTACACACCTATGAACGTATGTCTCTCTTCATATACTTCAGAGAGGTATGTCTCTGATCATTTACACCCACACATACAATGACAGAATCATACTGGCACTTGTGGTTCAGTGAGCTGAGTGTGTGCATGACCTAGTGCATCTTGGCCCATGACAGGCAACTGACCATGACTCTGTCCGTACTCAGCTTGTTGAGTGGAGCATCTGTGTATCTCATGATGGAGTCACCGATTAATAGATTATTAGCTGTGGAGTGGTTTGCCTTACAGGCTTATGAGGTGACACACCATGTACTGAAGCTGCATGTGTCATGGTAGGTGTCATTTTGTTAGAATGCTTGTGTGGTAGCTGTGGAACCCTAACTTTATTGATGTGTCTAGGAGGCCTTTGTGCTTTGGGCAGATTATTTTTCAGATCCTCAACATACATGAGTCTATGTGCTTAGTCTATAGTATGAGTGGTGGGTTTAAAATGGTGTTGTGTGTTTTGGGCAACCTGATTGGTTGACCTAGTGGCTGTATGAGAAAACCTTGCCTCCAGTGATAATGTATAGCTACATTTTTTACACTGTATCTGATGTTTTTACAAATAAAGTGATTATCTATAAATATGAGACAATTGCTACATTGTCTCAAGATGCCCTATCCACTAAATTGGCTGCAGGTACAGAAGGAAAGTGTCTGTTCATGGTTTCAGGTAGATTATAAGGGGACAAGGCAGTTAGTGTGAAGTTTTACTATGAACAAACCAAAGTAGCAGGGAAGTCTAGGTGTTTTATGGCAGGTTTGCTTGGATATTACTGATCTAAGAACTACACTGTTAGTATGGTTTCATGGAGCACTATTACTCTCTGCGAAAACCAAGTGCTCACCACACTAGCAGGTACTAAGGTGTTATCTGAGGTTGATTTTTACAGGAAAGTTGGATTCTATGACTTTGCATCTATATAGGGCACTGCTGACCCCTGCTGGTTGACATGCAGTGTCACACAAATGTGATGACTTTATGCAGGCACAGGAAGTCAATAAACAATCAAACTAACCCAATGGTCAACCACAAAAACACACACACACTCTGAGGTTTCTACAACGATTCCCAGCTCAGAGGAAACCAGGCTACCCTCTTCTGCCACTAGAGTGCAGACCTAAATTTTCCTAATGTAAAAACACTGTAATGTAAAAACACTGTATGAGAGAGCCCATGGGGAAAAATGCAGCAAACTCCACAAAGAAGCAACCAGCAGTCTTACAGTTTTTCAATGCAGAAGCACAGAACCCAGTACTTAATACAGTGAAAAAAAACAGCAGTGCTAAGAGTAGAGAAATACAAAAAAATGCAGAAATACAGTAGCAGCATTTTAATACAACACAGAAAAGTGCAATTTAGCAATGCAGCATACTTATCTATCCTGGATGGCTTTGGACTGAAGCAGATACACTCAAATCACAATAGCATTGTTATTGAGCAAATGTGATAGAGTTCTAGGTCGTTGTCCTGCATCGCAAGTCTGGAGGTGAAATGGTTTCTTAGGAACACATATATGCCCCCAACAGTTGCAGCATCCAATTCAGCACTGGGTCAGAAGGAATAGTCGGCATTAATACCTTGTAGTGCAAGGGTGCCTTCACTGTCACTAAATGATGTTTAAATAACTACGCATATATCACTATTTTCAAGGTTAGAAATACTTGTAAGGAGTGCAACTTTTTGTTAGCATTGAGCAGTTCTACTTTTGTATGATTTTGATTGTAGTTGGCGATGTAGGCATTTTGATGAGACTGACCTTGCCTAAAAAAGGCACTATGGGAGAAGAAAAAAAATCTTAGCCAATATACAGAAGGCATGTGGAGAAAGATGCAGATCATCAATAGTAAAACATTTGAAGTTGTCATCTATCTCATCCCAGCTGAAATGTTTTGGATCCGACTAGAATCTTCTTCTTCTTCTTTCGGCTGCTCCCATTAGGGGTTGCCACAGCGGATCAACTGTTTCCATTTCTTCCTGTCCTCTGCATCTTGCTCTGTCACACCAACCACCTGCATGTCCTCTCTCACCACGTCCATAAACCTTATCTTAGGCCTTTCTCTTTTCCTGTTACCTGGCAGCTTCATCCTTAGCATCTTTTTCCCAATATAGTCTGCATCCCTCCTCAGCACATGTCCAAACCAACGTAATCTTGCCTCTCTGGCTTTGTCTCCAAACCTTCCAACCTGGGCTGACCCTCTAATATACTTATTCCTAATCCTGTCCACCCTTGTCACACCCAGTGCAAATCTTAACATCTTTAACTCTGCCACATCCAGCTCTGACTCCTGCCTTTTCATCAATGCTACCGTCTCCAACCCATATGACATAGCTGGTCTCACTACCCTCTTGTAGACCTTCCCTTTCACTCTTATTGGTACCCGTCTGTCACAAATCACTCCTGACACTCTTCTCCACCCATTCCACCCTGCCTGTACTGTCTTCTTCACCTCTCTTCCACACTCACCATTACTCTGAACTGTTGATCCCAAGTATTTAAACTCGTCCACCTTTGCCACCTCTACTCCCTGCCTCCTCACCATTCCTCTATCCTCCCTCTCATTCACACACATATATTCTGTCTTAGTCCTGCTGACCTTCATTCCTCTTGTCTCTAGAGCATATCTCCACCTCTCCAGGGTCTCCTCCACCTGTTCTCTACTCTCACTACAGATCACAATGTCATCTGCAAACATCATAGTCCACGGGGACTCCTGACTGATCTTGTCTGTCAACCTGTCCATCACCATAGAATGGCACCAGTAATTAAGCCAGTAATGAATCAATTATAATTTGTTTATATTGTCATCACTCTTACCAATGACAAGATACTGTTCAATTCCAGTTTAGCTTGCTTTCCAGATGCGTATTAGAAAAGCTCCTTCACGTCCTTCTTCATATTATGATACAAGGACATGCATCTCATGTCATTTGCTCCCACACATGCAATGATCAGATCATATATGTATCTGGGATGAAGGGACCTGAGGGCTTTAGTGATATTATGTATCCTGGCAACTGAGTGGCAACTACCCATTACCCTGTTTTTGCTAAGCCTGATAGGTTCAGCATCTGTGTGTGCCTAACTATGGAGTCACATATTACAAGGACATTGCCAGATGTACTATCTTGCTTTTGCTGCCTAAAGTGCTTCTACATGCTAGTTATGTGGTATCTGTTGTCTGTCAGAGTCAGCTGTATGTTATATATGTGCTGTTGATGCTGGGTTGCATGCAGGAGGTAAATATGAAAGTTTCGGCTCAGGCCTAGTCTTCAGAGTTCTAGGAGGCTTAGGTAAAGATTTTTAATGGCAACAGCATAAGACAGCTTAAAGTTTATAGTCAGTGGATGCTACATAAGTGCATTTGGGGCTAAGACAGTGATGGGCTACGTGTAGCTGGTGGACAGAGAGACACCTCCTGTTACATAGTATTTACACCTCTCATAGACAGAGTCCTGAGGGTTTAGTTAGAGTTTAGTATCAGTGATCATGAGGCATTTCATAGCCTGCCTCAGGATTCCAAGTGCTATAACGCAGTCAATACAGGAGGGTTTTTTGTGTTGACTCTATATGATGACTAGTGTTGCTAGATTTGTAGGACGTGAGGCTCTGAAGGGGGGCTGGGGTGCATTACAGCTGTGGAAGCTAGAGTGGTTATATGTTCAGAGTAAGCCCATGCTGCTTAGTGCAACTTGTGCTCAGGCTACATAGGTCACCACAGCTAAGCTGAAGTCTGTACAACTCAGTACAAGCAGTTTAGACAAAGTGGAAATGGATAAGTAACTTACCATGTGGGTTTGTGCTTGTTTTAGCTCTATGGATCCTGTTTGGGCATCCTGCAGACTACTACAGCACCAGAAATGAGAAGGAGAGACTTTTTTGCTGATCTAAGTACCTTTTGGCTTTCTATAAACTGTTTTAAGCTAATTGCACTTTAAAAAAGCCATTTTTACTGTCATTTGCTTTATTTCTGCTGCATTGTACTGTTAATTAATTTTTACTGTGTGTACACTCGTTTTACCTGTTTAAAAGTTAAAATTTAAACTGAATTTATTACTGTAGGTTGTTGTTTGTCTTTTCGGCTTTTTCCCGGTAAGGGGTCACCACAGCGGAACTCCGGTCTGTTAATGATTGGCAGTAGATTTTTACGAAACTCCGAGGTGCCAGCTCGACACCCAACCTTCAACAAAGGCACACCCATTTACGCACGCATGTCTTTCGAACGCTACCCAACCGCGGGGAGGACATGCAGACTCCACACAGAAGGCATTCCTAAGCCATGCCGAGAAATGAACAGGAGAACCTTTGCTGTGAGGTAACAATGCTACCGCCGTACCACCGCTGACCTGAATTTATTACTGTAGGTGTCACACTCAAATGCAACCGCCTTTTCTGTGCATTACTACTGTTTTAAGTTGCTTTTTTCTGCCTAATTTAAAAAAAAAAAATACAAAAAAACACTATCTGTACTGCTCATTTCCCACTCTTTCCTATACTAGAATAATCCAGATCTGCTGGTTTCAGGACTTTAGTTTGTGTTACTGAGTGGTCCAGACCTTGTTGTGCCGGTGGGAGGTCTTTCTGCTTATCAGTGATAGTAATAAGCATTTGATCAGCCTATCTGCCACAAGAGAAGTGGCTTTCAGCTCTAAAATTTACTTTATTAACCAATTTGGGCTAATTCCTATCCCTTTCAAGTTTCTGAGTTAAAAAAAACAGTGTTTGCACGGGTTTGCTCTTGTTTTAGCTCTATGGATCCTGTTTGGGCATCCTGCAGACTACTACAGCACCAGAAATGAGAAGGAGATACTTTTTTGCTGATCTAAGTACCTTTTGGCTTTCTATAAACTGTTTTAAGCTAATTGTACTTTAAAAAAGCCATTTTACTGTCATTTGCTGTATTTCTGCTGCATTGTACTGTTAATTCATTTTTACTGTGTGTGCACTTGTTTTACCTGTTTAAAATTAGCTAATCACACTTTAAAAAAAGCCATTTTTACTATTTGCTATATTTCTGCTGCATTCTACTGTTAATTCATTTTTACTGTGTGTGCACTTTCTTTACCTGTTTAAAACTTAAAATTTGAACTCAATTTATTACTAGAACTAGCCAGTTTCTTAATTGTAGCACTTGAATCTGCTTTTTCATGCTCAACACTGGTTCAGAACAGTTGAAAGCACTAAATAAGCTACAAATTACTGAAGCGCTCAACCTTTCTCATTACCTAGTGGCTAACAGTTTTTTTACTTATCTTCCTCAAGTTATTTTGATGAAACAGCCCGAGTACTTACTTCCCTTGCTGTCTAGAGGAAAAAGTGATTACCCAGGCATGTCCAAGGGACAGCTCCCAGTTTTCTCTCCTGCCTGCCTGATGAATCTGGGCATCTTGGAGCAATGTAGCAATTGGCTTATGTACACCGACAACCCTCTCCTCCTACCACCCAACACTACAACCTGTGAGAGATGCATTTATATAGCCAAACTGGAGGCAAAGCTCTCTCAACCCAAGACTGAACTTGTCAGTCAGAAGGACGAGGCAAACACTTGCTCCACACCACACTCACCACATAGTCCCATTACGCCTATACCACCAAGACCCACCCATAAATACACAAAAACATTCTCGGAGGCTCTCAATAGAATCTACCCAAGCAACAGAGATCTCCAAAGCAGAAACACAAGCAACCTCCAGCTCTCATCACATCCCAAAAGACACATAACACAAAGACTCAGTGTGCTACTCAACCACAGCCCATAAGGCAAAACAACGTACCTAACACATTGATCATAGTTGACTCTATAGTCAGGCACAGTGATGTTCAACTCACCAGAATAGACAAGGAGAAGGTTACTGTCAGCTGCCTATCAGGTGCCAGGATCTGCCACATAACCCACGCACTCAGGTCACACCACAACAAGTACAAATATGACTCGGTCGTTGTCCATGTTGGTGTGAATGACCTGAGATGTACCTCCCTGGACTACATGAAAAGTGACATGGAGGAGCTCTCCGATCTTGTAATCCAGGCAGGTGTGACCCTAGCCTTGAGTAGCATCCTACCTTCCACCCAGAATGATACAACAGTATGAGGTCAAAATGACTGACTTCAACAATTGGTTAAGCTTCTGGTGTCATTCTAAGGGGATCCAATATTTGTCTGCCTGGGATGACATGGTTGACAGGCCACGATGCTTCGACAGAGATGGCCTGCACCAGTCGCCTCTGGGATTCCAGATACTGGCTAAGGCTCTTGCTGCCCCTATAGTGCCTTTTTAGGCAGGGTTCAAAAAACAAAACCACCACTGCAACTGATACAGACAAGCAAAAACTGAGGGTAATGCTACTCAACGCTAGAAGTTTAAACCTCAAAATGCACTCACTCGAGGCACTCCTTAAAATGGAGACTACTGATATCTGTGCAGTGACTGAAACCTGGTTCAAGGCTCCAGAGAGCACCCCTGCATTACCAGAATATACCTCATACCATACCTTCTGGCCATCAAACCAGGACTGGAGCATCAAGGGCGGAGGTGTGTCCATATTCATTAAGGATAACCACACCTCCAGGCTAGTTACCCAACATAATGCATCCAAAATTATCCAAGTGCAACTAACTCTGGGCAAAACTGCAATCCGTATTGTAGCTTGCCACAGATCCCCCCACCATGCCCCAGGAATTCCCAATGCTCTTTTCTTGATTTACTAGAGAACATCAGGGTCCAACCTAACACCCTAATAATGGGTGATTTCAACTACCCTACCATTAACTGGGAAAACTACTCTTGTACCAACTCCTTTCCTCAACGCTTCCTAGAATTCATAAACTCCAATGCCCTGGGTCAACTTATCCAAACCCTTACCAGGGGCAATAATATCATGGACCTAGTAATTACCAACATGAGTGACCGGTTCTCCACACCTGAAGTCAACTCCTCGTTGGTCAGATCCGACAATAAACTAATCACCATAAATATCCACATCCCACCCAAACCCTCCCAATAAGGAAACCACTGTAAAAAATTTCTCCAAAGCCAACTTTGTGCTTCTTAAGACAGAAGTGGCCAACTTCATGACACCCATGCAGATCGACAATACAGTTAAAGCTGCCAAATCTTATACAAATTCACTCTATAAGCACCTACACGGGTGCATGGATCATGCTATCCCTAATAGAACCAAGACACAGTCCTCTAAAAAAAGGAAGCCAATCTGGTGGTCCCCAGTTATAAACAAGCTCTGCAATAGAAGGAGGAAACTATTGCAAAAGAGAGTAAAATCCCATGAGGGAGGAGCTCTCTGGCAGCCTCAGCAAGAAGCTGAGATCCCTCATAAAATCCTCCAAAGCGAGCTATGAAAACAAGATAGCCATTGACTCAAAGGACAACCACAAAGCATTCTATATCTATGTCAAGAATCTCAATGGCATCACCCAGATCTGCTCTGAGTTACAGCACAATGGCACAAAAATCATGGAACCAACTATCGCCAACATCCTGGCTGATAGATTCAGTGCTAACTTTAACACCCTCAGCCCCTAAAGGGCCCATATCCATGCCAGAGGAACACAGTGCCCCTGAAATCACAACTGAACAGGTGAAAACTGCACTATCCAAAGCCAAGAACACAGTATCCATGGGACCAGACAATATCCCTGGCTGCGTTCTACACAAACTTCAGAATGAACTAGCCCCCCACCTAAGCACCATGTTCAATCATAGCTTCATGACAGGCTTTGTACCCAATGAATGGCACACAGCAACAGTTGTACCACTCCACAAAGGGGGAGCCACCAAGGACCCTGGGAACTATCTCCCTATTAGCCTGACGAGCCTGGTTTGCAAGGCCATGGAACGTATCATCACGGAACTCATAAACAAAGATATTGGTAACCTTCAAATTTTGGCCCCACCCAGTTTGGGTTTGTGAAGGGCAGATCATGTCTCCTAAACCTGTTCGACTTCTTTGAAGCAGTCACCAAAGCCGTGGACGAGGGTAAGGCAGTTCACACAGCCTATCTTGACCTTGCCAAGGCTTTCGACACCATCCACCATTCTGGTATCATAGATAAACTCACCAAATTGGGGATAAATCCATACATCACAAGATGGATTGCCAACTGGCTCACTGACAGAACCCAGACTGTAAAAATTGCACACTTCAAACCTGTGACAAGTGCAGTACCACAGGGTTCAGTCTTGGGTCCTCTCTTGCTTGGGATCTACTTCTCTGAAGTACGGGCTAACACAGAGGTCCTCTGGCTGATGAAGTTCACAGATGACTGAAAACTGGGTGTCATAGTTGAGTCCCCAAATGATGTGGACATTCTACAAAAGGGCCTCACCTAGACTGATGCCTGGTGTCAGAACCATGGCCTCAAGCTCAACGCCAAAAAGTGCATTGTCATCCCCTTTGGTAAAACCTCTATAGCCATGAACTACCGCATAGATGGCAGTCCACTTAATGCCGAAGGTGTGATAAGAGACCTCGGGACTCAAGTGGACAGTAGCCTCTCCTTTGATAATCACATCACCACAGTAGTCGGGAAATCCTTCTATGTAGCACACCTCATCATGAAAGGGCTCTCATCCAGGAAAAAAGAGGTCATTGTTCCCCTCTACTCATCACTCATTAGACCCATTATAGAGTACAACACCCCTTTTGGAATGTACCTCACAAGACATCTGCAACAGCTGGAAAGGCCCCAAAAATACCTCACAAAGAGGATTACAGGACTCAAACAGATGCCCTATGCTGACTGCCTCAAAAAACTCCAGCTTTACTCCATAGCATATCACCTAATCTGAGGTGATCTCTGCCAACATACAAAGCTATGCCAAACCCAGAGCTGTTGGACATGCTACACCTAAAGAACTCCCAATCCCTCAGACCCACACACTCTAGAGACCTAAACCTCATCACCACAATTGACAGAACATGCTGGAGGGATATATTCCTGTCCCTAAAACTCCCCATACTCTGGAACAAGCTACCTATCTATGTCAAGCAGAGTTCCTCACTAGCACTCTTCAAGAAAAATCTTGTTGAGTGGCTGGCTAATAGGAAATTCACCCCAGGAATCACATTGGTGGTCCTGCTCGACAGGGGTACAGGTAAAGAGCATCCTTGGGTGGCAAAAGCCAGGGAACCTTGTTGGCTAGGCTTGCATAGGCCCTTGGGCCGATAGCCTAGTACCTACCTATGAAGCTATGAAACAGTGTTATAAGAAGGTGCCCTTCCTGTAATATAAGGTTGCACAACATTATTTGCACATGCTACCTGCAGTGGAAGTACTGCTACCATGCTGCTGTACTCATTGCAGCACAGTGCAGTAAATGCAACAAAAGAAAACAAAAGCATCAATGAAATCTAGGAGAAATCTGAAGTCCAAGTGCTGGAATCCACCAATAACTTGCAGGAGTCAGTCTAATTGTCACTTAGATGAATCACACCTAAGATGGCTGTCACATGGGCTAAACAGACTTACTCAAGGCAGTGGTGTAAATAAAACAAAAAAAACACTTCAGAATGGTAAATTGCAACAAGCAATATCAAGCAAGATGGTATTAGCTGAAAATGTCCTTTGGATAAGATATTAAACAGAGGTCTCATCTGCCAGAGTTAGCGGCAGCTAAGGTAAATGTAAAATATCCCGAGGCACCTTTCAAGAAAAAGAGTAAGGGAAGTTACTTTAATAACTAACTAACTAACTAAATAAATAAATAAATAGATAATTAAATAAATAAGTCCCCAGTGTCCTGATCAAATTCCTTCTGGTCAGTAAAAATATCACCTCAGGTCTCCCCTAAAAGAGGACACTGGTCTAGTGGGATTAACTTGTTGGTCAACAAAGAATAAATACAATAATTACAATAAAAAGGTCTATGTTATTTCATTGAAACCCAAATTGTTGACTATTTCTTTGAAAACTTATTTCATAGAAAAGTGTAGAAGTGCATAGAAAGTATGCAATAGCGTAATTTCTTGTTATAAAAGTTATTAGAGAACTGAGCCTAGCAGAGTATGTGTGGATTGCAATGGTCAGCATCAAGTTGCATCCCCAGATCTGTAGATTTTTGTGTTTGTACTCCAACATTAATTCACTGTGTGTGGTGTTTTCCTCTTATCTCCACAGTTATCTGACCATGGAATTAGTATGTATAAGGAAGAGGGAAGCTGGAGGTGCAGGGGGTCTTACCCCCTCCAAAACATGATTTTAGGATATATGTGTTGTGGAGAAGGTTTTCTGTGAAATGAGTTTTCAGTCAAATAGGTTTTAACAATTTGGGTTTCAATGAAATGACATAGACCCAAATAAAAACTGTATACAAATAATACAGACAATGCACAAAAACCTAAAATGCCTAAAGCAGTATAAAATAGTAACAGGCAATGCAAAAGCTGCTCAAAATGGCTAGAATAGCTGGGCAAGTGTACTGCAGACAAAGACAAATTTCCTGGCTTTTTTTCATTATAGCTATAGCAGCTAGTTAAACAGAGAGGACACATGGCTGAGGTCTCTGCTGGCCCTACACTGTAAATGCACCATAAGAAAACAAAAGAACAAATAAAAACTAAAAGAAATCTGAAGCCCAAGTGCTGTAAACCACCCAGGACCTGTAGCAACCAGATCTTTCTCAGTTTATCTGATCTTTTTATTATTTTGGATGAGTAATTGATTTATCAACAGTTTTAGTCCTCAAATTTGAAGTACTTATAGGATTATAATATGTGGGTCAGATTCAAAAAGCAAACTGGAGTTAGTAGAAGGCCACTGTGTTTTTGCTTCAGAAGTAGAAAAGAACCATAGGCAGTATTCAGAAGCACATAACATACTGAATGATTCTGTTTTCCTGTTTCTGGCAGGACTGCTCAGTGCATTATGAGGGAGCAATTGTTACAGTGGTATGAAAACCCAAGCATGTAGCACTATACCAGTCCTACTAGCTATCACCACATGCAAATGCAACAGTTATGGTGAGCTGCTAATTTAAATTATGCATATGCTCTGCCCTGGAACCATCTACAGTGATCAGACTAGCAACCCATGGTGCAAAACAAGGAAAATCTCTATCATACTATTTTGGGGTGAAGTGATAAGAATATACACCAGCCTTTTAGGGTGTACTACCATTAGTGTCCCTGGAAGCAACGAGTCTGATAGCACATGAAAGTAATGTAAGACTAACCCCAGAATTCAGTATGGTTCTGTGCAGGAATAGATTATTCCTGCACGGAAGCGACCGTTTAGGAGCAGCACGGCAGCGTGCCATGAATAGTAATGAAGGTGCGCTGCCTCAGCTCCTAAATAGACACGGAGTGTGGACAAGTGCAGGGGGAGTGTCTGAGAGCAGAGCTCTCCCAATATACATGCCCCTGCAGTCAAGAACTGCCATTTGGCAATTACAATGAGCAAGACTGCTCATAGAGGGTTGCATACCCCCAACAGCATAGATCAATGCAGAATGTCCAGATATGTGGCATGTCTGGCCTGTCTGTCATTTACCCTGCCAAATCACTGGGGTGATCTCAATAATGAAGTCTGAAATAATGGCAAACATACGAGTGTCAGATTTCAAATCTGTCAGAAAATGTACATAAAAACAAATCCTGTTACCCTAGCAACACCCCAAGTTTATAAGAGCAATATTTAAAATATAATAATAATATAAACACTTTTTTATCAAACAGATTAAATTTAACCATAGGTGTGCAGGTTTGCCCTTTGCTTAGCTACGCATACTGTAGCTTAAATGGCACAAGAAGATAAATATCAAGATACATGCAAATGAAGCAGTACTGCGATAGTGTAGTGGTCAGAGCATTCGCCTTATGAGCAGTCATTCCCATTTCGATTCTCTCTCCAGTAAATTCCATTTTCCATGTCAAATCACTTTATGAACAATATTATTTGTTGTATAACCCACTAAATAACATATATTTGTGAAATGGAGTACTGCATTAAATGCAGATGTGAGGTGTCATTGTAATAATAATGTAAAATCCACAGATAAACACAAGTGCCCCGTACAGTATATGTACACATGAATCAGGGATACAAATCGAAGGTATAATGTGTAATGAATAATAAATCCATAGAGTGTCCAAATCCACCACCTTCCCAAGAACCATGTTACATTTCTGTCTAAATTAGTGCGGGGGTAAGCGGGAGTAAGCACTTGTAAGCAGTAGTAAGCAGGTATAAGCCTATTTGCATGGGGGTAAGCAATGCGCACACAGGTTAAGCGATATTGAAGCTAACTCTCTGTAAGCATATTTAACCAAAAGTTAGCATTGCTTACCATCACGCAAACCCGTGCAAACCCACTTACAATTGATTAAAAGTGCCTTAACCACTCTGTATCCAACAGCTGCTGTTCTGCCCAGCAATAAAATAAACAGCCCTTGCAGGTCTTGAACCCAGGACCCTGTACACTATAGTCACAGTAGTTAACCAGTAAGCCATCACAGCAGTCCATAAAGTTGAAGTATTCCCAAACAGATCCTCACTATAGGAAAATCAAAATTAACATGGGAAAGGAATCTATATACAGTTTTATGTTGTATAACCTACTATATAACATAAATATGTGAACTGGAGTACTGCATTAAGTCCAGATGTGAGGTGTCATTGTAATAATGTGTTGAAATCCCCCAATAAACACAAGGACCTCAAACAGTGTACGTACACATGAATCATGGATACCAAACACATATATGACATGTAATGAATGATAAATCAATGACAGACAGCAAATAGTGTGCAAATTAAAAATTAAGCAACACTAAGCATTGCACACCCCTGCTTACTAGGTGTAAGCAATGTGTAGGCCAGCTAAATCAGTTTGACCATTGGTATACCCCTTTAAGCAATGCCAACCTTAGGTAAGCAGGTTTGCCCATAGCTTTGCATTTTCAAAACCGTTCAATCACGGCAAAGTGTGGGAAATCGGCCCTATTTAAACCCCACAGGTGGGAATACATCTCATAACTGGTTGCAGCTTCCTCCTCTAGGCAGTATGATTGGTGTGGGTGAAGGAGTGCACTTCTGGGTGCAGCACTGGGGCATCCAGGAGTCCAAAGTCATGGCAGGACTCCTTGTTAAAGACCATGACCAGAGACTGCTGCATGGCCACTACCATGGTTCCCAATATAAAGCAGAAGCCTGGGACCATCTCAGCCGTGACCTCATCAGGGCCACTGGCATCCCTCGAATTGGTGAGCAGGTCAGGCATCACTATGCTGACCTGAAATGGAGAAAGAGGGAGCTCTTGGATCAGTGGATCCAAGAGGCTAGGAAGACGGGTGATGTCCCAGCCATGTGTATCAGTCTACTCCCTGTTTAATAATTGCCAGCTCATGTATATTATGGATAGGTATAGCAAAATATTCATCTTATGCCTTTGACAGTGGCAGACGAGCGGGATGTGAACCGGGAAGCCCATGCCTGTGGACTGCAGAGGTTGCATCACGAGACAGGTTAGTAATAATCTTGCATGTACTGTCATAAGAAATAAATCTAAAAGTAGTTGAAAGTTAATTGACAGTATAAAACCTGTATTGTGTATGGCATGTACTGAATAAACCAGACAATATGGTAGGAAGAGTCTCATATAGGGTGTATGTAAATAAAAGGTTAACAGCCTGACAATAAAGGTCTAAATGTTGGACTGCTTGTGTTTACTCTGGTATCATATGGTAATGTAGTGTTGCAATCTCTTAACAGTACTGTTGTATTAAGCACTATTACCCACACTGTGCTACATAAATAAAATGTGTAGGAATGTCTGAATATGACTGTTGTATTCACAAGAGGTCATATTGTACAATTGAGAGAGACTTAGATAAAAAACAGTGAAAAAATAGACAGCATAATTCAAATAGCACACTCAATTGAGACGTGAAGTGTTGTGTTTTTAGCACACACAGCCATGGTTCGAATCCTGGGAGTGGTAGTAAGTTGTATGCAGAATTATACCCCACAACTGTACAGATATTGTCAGAAGTCCAGATAATTGGTATAAGTCCCCTGCCTGTCACCCTGTCCCCCTGGCAAGTCAGTGGGATGATTCCAGAAGTTTAGGCAGCAAATAATGACATACAACTGATTGTCAGACATCATAACTGTCAGAAATATATCCATAAGAACAAACCTGTCACTCTAGCAACTCATCAAAGTGTTATGAGAGTAATAAGCAAAGTACGTCCCAACTCCACCCCTTCCCCCATGTTGTGAAGCTATGACCAGAGTGTGTGCAGTAACAGAGTGAGACGTATGTGCATAATAATAGTGTGGAATCAGGTAATATGTGTGACAACATTTAGGTAGGGTTAACACACATTCCCCCCACAGGTCTGTCAGATACGCAAACTGTGCCTAGAAATAAAAGATTGAAATCTTGGACTAGTACTGTTTAGTCTGGTATTGTATGGCAGTGTTAGTGTTGCAGTATCGCTGACTAATAAGGTATTACTAATCACTGTCATCCACACAGTGCTACATAATAAAACTGTCTAGGAAACCCTGTATAAGACTGTTGTAATTACAAGGTCAGATTGTAAAACCACGGGAGACTTATAGAAAGAATTCAGAGAAAAGATATACAGCAAATATCTATATAGCACACCCAAATGTGATGTACACTGTTTTATTTTAGCACAAACAGCCATGGTAAGAATCCTGGGAGTGGTAGTAAGCTATATGCAGAATCATACCCCTCGACTGTAGAGATCTGTCTGGAATGTCCAGAGAATAGGCCCATATCTGCTGACTGTTAATCTGTCCCCCTGGCATATCAGCATGCTAAACTCTGACATGTAGGCAGCAATTAATGTCATATAAATGACTGTCAAGCCTGTAAATATTTGGAAAATGTCTGTGAAAACAAACTTGTTATTGTACAACTCACCAAAGGTTTATGAGGGCAATAGTCAAAATATGTCCCGGTTTCACCTGCATGTTGTCAAGACATGCCCAGAGTGTGTGCAATAAGAGATGGAGAGGTATGTCCATAACATCAACCCGGAATCTGAGAATATGCGTAGAAACAGTCAGGTAGTGTTAACAAACAATACCGCCACAGGTATACCAGGTAAGAGGTGTATACTGCAGGTCAAACACAGTTCATGTATATAGTTATTTAAATCCATACCACTGTCTAAACTAAGGCCATAGGGTCGTGTAATAATACCTGTAAGGTACAGATCACAGCACTGACTAGGAAAGTAATGAGAACTACAGGGATATACAAGTTGTTAAATGACATCTTTCTCTTCCCCCCACCATATCTGCAACAATAAACTAAATACACAACTCAATCGGTATGTGCACTATTAAATCTACTGTTGGGACATAGGTCCAATTTGATAAATATTGAAATTTGTTCTATGCATGTCCCATGTTGAAAAACTCCCACATTGGTGGCATGCTGCATATATATATATATATGTGTGTGTGTGTGTGTGTGTGTGTGTGTGTGTGTGTGTGTGTGTGTGTGTGTGTGTGTGTGTGTATATATATATATATATATATATATATATATATATGTACATATATATATATATATATATATACGTGTGTGTGTGTGTGTGTGTGTGTGTGTGTGTGTGTGTGTGTGTGTGTGTGTCTATATGTATATGTATATACACATGTATGTCTGCAGATATACAGACACCTACATATATATATATATATATATATATATATATATATATATATATATATATATAAACTCATATATCTGCACATATATAAAGCTATATCTATCTATCTATATATATATATATATATATATATATATATGTCTACATATATACAAACACATGTCCCCTACCTTTGCATGACAGTGCTGCATATGTGTGATGGAACATCACACATATCAATACACACACATATATATATATATATATATATATATATATATATATATATATATATATATATATATATATATACAGCAGTAAGTGTGTGCAAAGTGGATGGTTATGTCAGGTGTGAACCCCATGTGGGGAACACATTGCCCTTGTTTGTGAAGGTGGGATTGGGAATTTGGGGGAGAATAGCAGGTATATTTGTGGAGGTGGGCTGGGTTGGAAGATAGGGAAGACAGCCTACAGGGGCAGTGTATGACACATGTGGTGAGTAAACACCCTAGATGGAGAGTGTCGTCTGCGATGTGGAAGCCCCATATGCCCCCATATGGAAACAATGGGACCAAGGCCCCCAAGCATGGCCAGTCACAACATCATCTTCATGGCCATGAAGGTGCCTGGGCTGGAGACTGAGCATGGGGAGCATGCGGACCCTGTGAGTGTATACTGAGGGCATGAAGATGCTGTAGCACATCCCCTGAGTCCCTGTAGAGCTCCTATGCATCAAATCCTGGACTTGACCTCGAGTGACAGGATCATGTCTGTGTGTGCTCCCGCGAGGTGGTTCCACCTTAAGGTAGTAGAGGACCAGTAGATGAGGAGGTCCCAGGGTGGGTCCCACATATGTTGTGGCCTGGTAACATGGCCATATGAGGTGGAAGAGGTGGTTCTGCTGGCAACTGTTCCCTAAACATTATTGTGTCACTGTTATAGAACATATGTGGGTTGTAATAGTCCATGCATTCCCGGATCATGTCCAACAGCATGCATATATATCCCCAATAACACAAAACAGATGTGCAGTAATAATCACATAGCAAACAGACCACGTGCATATATGGAACCATAGTGGCCCTTACAATGGCATGCAGGTGACATTGTCTGTAACAGGCCACCAATGATAGTGTCCCCACAGGGATCATGACTACAAATACATAGCACAAAGTGTTGTACAATACGATATATGTCCCAATGATAGTTATTCTGTAGACATACCTACTGAGTTGTGTGATCAGATTGCTGTTACAGATATGGTAGGGGGGATGTGTATTAAAAACTATGATAACCTTGCTGTATGAGGTCCTCAGACCTGTTTCCATCTTTATGCCTTTCAGGCAAGATGTCCAGGGAGAGGCTTCCCATTTATACAGTGGAGGAGAATGATGTCATCATCTCACACCAGGTGGAGCACTACCAGATGTTGTTCGGCCCAACATCCCATGAGCAGCAGGAGTGGACTGCCCTGTGGAATGATCTTGTCCACAGGTTAAACAATGTCAGCCTGCATAACCGCAGTTATGAACAGGTCCGGCATCGCTGCCCAGACCTACTTTGTAATGCCCATTGGCATGCTGCTGTAGTCAGGGGGGATCAGCTCGCAACAGGGGGGTCATGCCATCCAATCCCCCCGACGCATGTTGAGGAGCTCCTTGCCAGCCTCGGGGCACCTGCCTATCTGCACACACAACACCTGGTGGAGAGCATAGTGGAAGTGGGTGCTACCCACAAAATGGCAGAGGAGTGTGCAGGTAAGGCCACAGGGCACATCGGTAGACTAATGTTGCGTATCCATCCACATCTGTGCAGTTAGATCATGCATATGTGAGATGATATATATATATATATATATATATATATATATATATATATATATATATATATAGTCTGTTGCTGCGTAGTAGTAATAAACAGATGTGCATAATCTGTATTATTGTGGGCTTGTACTGTTGATGTAATGTAATGCTGCACTCACCCTGTACCAATGCCACAGCTGTGGCTACTGACATCACATCTCTCACACACTTATGTAGGTCCCTCTGGTATACCTCCAAGGCAGCAGCCTGTAGCTGATGAGTATGGTAATTTTTCAGGTTTGCCAATACACTAGCCATGTTATGGCCATGGTATATTCCATGCACACATTTAACACACACAACCATAATGCATGCCGTACATGTTCACGTATTGTTGCTGTTAACTGCACTGCATCACAGTGGTCACCATGATGGCGTATCGGAAGGGTATAATTACTCCAAAAAAGGAAGTCAAAAATTCTGAGAGTGAATTTTATACTTTAATGTTCCACAGATAGTGAGATAGTGATGATACGTTAGCGCTTTCGCAGTTACCTGCTTCCTCAGACCTTAATACAAAATAACACTCCATAAAAACATTAAAATACTCTTGACAACCAATAAAAAACAACATAGTTAATGAGGCAGACCTCTCTTTTTAAGAACAGGTTTTAAGGACATAGCACTATTAAGACAAGGAAGGGTATATGCTTTAAAATCAATGATCCATCTTAATTCCATACATTCTGTTTAATTAGACTGATCACCTTCTTTTAAACTGTCATGCATCTTTTGAAAAACTAAAAACTTAAAACCATGGTTACAACCTGCCTCTATTACATGTTTGGCTAGTGCATTAGTACATTTCTTGTTATGTATGTCATTAAGATGTTCTAAAACCCTTTCCTTCAACATACGATTTGTTTTTCCAATATAAAAACATTCACATAATAAGCATCTAGCCATATACACTATATTTCTTGTACAGCAGTCTGCATAGAATGAAAGATCTATACATTTCTTAGTCACCAGATGTATAACCATATGAGCTGTCCAAATATAGGGCACCTGGTCTTAATAGTGCGGTGTCCTTAATACCCGTTCTTAAAAAGAGAGGTCTGCCTCATTAACTATGTTGTTTTTTATTGGCTTCTTTTTTTGGAGTATTTATGGACTTTTGGGTTTGTCTGGTACCAGAGCAATCATTTTAATTCATATTATCTGAAGATTATGTCAAACTCCTGCAATATAACTAACATCCTGTCATTACAAAATGTGTGCACAGAGATGAACATAATGGTGGGACAAATCGTCTACAGTAGGGACATGTGTGAAACATCACCCTTATACAGTGCTATAAGAGTGTATATACCAGTATTACAATGGCAACTGTTACAGATCTACACTATGGCATATCACAATACTGCAGTCCACAACCCTTACAACCTGCAATGTGGTCCTGACATGAGCAATGAGTGTGTAATATGGAATTGTATGTTAGGACAGCAAATATGGGGAATACATACCTTCACAAACACTGGAAGCATATGTGTGCATGCACTCCAGATAAAATATAGTGGAAACAGCTGTTGAGGTACTGACTGCATGCATTTGTCATGGAAATGTACCTTCCAGCAAGTACACATCCCCAATGTCACAACAACAAATGGTCTGCTGTCCAAGACGTTTGGCCATCAAATGTGCCCACTTACCTGCAACAGAAGCAGCCATGGCTTGCACACATCTTACATGCCATGGCATGAACCCCATATCAAACAAGTAGCACCCAGGAGTTGTACATGTAGCCATACCTCACCATTGCATATATCATGGCAAACAGTGCGGACAGTCATGTATGTGACGAGGATGTATGGGACAGGAATAATGTAGGAAATAAACAGATGGCCATCCAAGACAGATGATGTCACATGCAGCAAACCAGTCATGCAGACTGCCTAGTAACATGCCACAACACTGAGGAAATTGCAGGAATGTCTAGCAAGTACTAGCTGTGCAGTACCCATGTCAACAATTGCCTGGACTCTGCAAATGTGTGGCCCATGGGTTAGGGTAATCAGGTGGGACAGTTGTACCACAGGAAACATCAGCCAGGCCTCTCTACAGGTAGCATATGCATAACAGAAAAGGTCCCCAAAAGGCATGTGTTA
This sequence comes from Protopterus annectens, assembly GCF_019279795.1. Taxonomy (NCBI): domain Eukaryota; kingdom Metazoa; phylum Chordata; order Ceratodontiformes; family Protopteridae; genus Protopterus; species Protopterus annectens. The sequence continues at coordinate 500,005,501 of NC_056736.1, forward strand.
CAATGTGTACTGGTGTACCAAGACCATGTTGGAAACCTACAGACAGTATCACAGAAGATACATGTGCTGCACAACCAACACCTCACCCCACCTCAGGCCCACCATCGCCATCTGTACCATGCCGGTGCCAGTTTACATCTGTATGTTTGCCATTCATTAGCTGGAACTAGGCTATTACACCTGGTGTTCAGTGTTTGGGACACTGCAAACTGACACACATGTGTAGGCCATAGTTGTCAAGCATCTACAAAAAGGCTGAAGGTGGGGAGGGAGTGTCATCATGACACAACAGTGCACTGCAGCAGGGATCCAAAGGATGCTATGAATGGCTGTATCTGCACACAGTCAGGGTCAGGAACTGTGGCAAACATAACCTTGACTCCACAGCAATACTGACATCAGTGTGTGAACTTCAAGGAATGTGCACATGAGTTGACCTTGCAATCATGCAGAGTTGGGGGACATGTGTAGGGCAGACTGACCAAATACTGGCAAATGCAGATAGCCCATGCTAGTATGCTCCTGCCAGCAATAGTGACTGCTGTAGTACACATAACAGTAGGTGCAACAAACCATCATGATAAGGACATGCACACATATGCACCCACGAAGTGTATGCATCTCAATCAGCATCAGCACAACTAACACATTTGTTTGACACTGCATTTTATTGTACAGAACATATGTCACATATCAGGCTTATGTAATGCTAACATATGCAGTAATGTGGTCCCATGGCATATCAAGGAAGAGGGAATCATATCAGTAAGGTTGTGTACATTCCCCGTAGCCACGGTAAGGTTTGATGGTTGTCAGTGTAATTGTATTGTATTGGTCATACATGCACCGCTGATGATGACATCTGTAAATCAGACATCAGGCATTCACAAATGACATCTGTCCACATATCATCCCAGGTATGTATCAGACAAATACATAGGGGCTGTGAGCAGCAGTGCAGACATAACTGACACAGTAATACACATTCAGCAATGGTGTGTACACCTGTGAGGTATGGTACACAGTGCATGGCAGGGTGCTGAACAGGTGCACAGCAGTACTGTGTACATGAGTGCAGTGTTTTCCAGGGGTAGGGACATCACCTACTAATACAGCCCATGCATCACACACATATATACTGTTGACTATAGCTGCACTGCATGCTGTTGAGTACCATATGCTATGCATGTTGACAGATGGGTAATGGGAGGTGTGTGTGTAATATCTTTGTGCAACCTCACCTATAAGCGTGTGTGGGGGGTGGGGGTGGGGGTTATATTGTCTGCAAGTGGAATCTGGTAGAGTGGAGGGTGGTTGATGCATGTTGGATGTGTATGTGTATGTGTGTGTGTGTTTGTGTGTGTGTGTGTCCATGTATGAACATGTGTGATTGTGGGATTGTTCATACATCTCAACTTCCCTTTGAAATTGTGCAGTACATGGACATGGACTGACACATGAGACACCAGGAATACTTGTCTGATATGTAATCTTAGGACAGCTGATAGTATAATAAGGTCTGTAGCATGGAACATGCATTGGGAGGGAAGTAACTAGACACCAGGTATACTGTTATAATTGCAATAAACAGAAAGATGAAAGAATACACATGTATGCAGCACTGCAGATGCATTGAGGAATTACTAGACACCAGTGAGTGCATCCAAATATTACTGTTGTCCACATAATAAGTTAATAGAGTAACAGATCTTGTATCTACTGGGCAATAGTTACGTATGACACTCCAGTGTGTGATATTATTGAATGACTGTAGTAGCCTCTAACATATGGGACCATGCTCATGATGTCTGGACAAACCCAGGGTGAACACTGGATGACAGCAGTGAGTCCTTGTAAAACCGACTCCAATCAAGTCATAGAGGTAATGGAGTAACAGGCCATGTTTTGTGATCACTTGTCTAGGCAATTAGAAGAATGATACATTAAAAATTGGTATTAATGAGTGTATGTTTCCAAGTGTGATGTAGCATGGGGAACTTAAGAGAATAAACTTGGGACAGTCTGTAAACTTAGGGACAGGTAGGTACTATGGCAGAATGTCAGTGTGTGTGTGTGTGTGTGTGTGTGTGTGTGTGTGTGTGTGTGTGTGTGTGTGTGTGTGTGTGTGTGTGTGTATGTGTGCACTGTTAAGCAATGACGTACAGGTCTCAATGTGCGTTTCTTGTTTTCCCCTCACAGATGGCGAGGTGGATCAGGGTCCCTCCTGCATGCAATCTGATGTTGGTATCCATACAGACATTGAAAATGATGATAGGTGTGTTGAGGCACCGGCGGGGTTGTCAGAGGCCAAAATTGCACCATCGTTTGACATCCCCCTGTTATCCACCCCATCCCTGCACACAGTCACAGTGTCTATAGATACGCCATCACCAGTGGCCATAGCAGTGGGACAGTTGGCAGTTGGTGGCAGTGCACAGGACAGTGTGGTATCTATGGCAGCTGTGTCTGGACACAACAGCCATAGCCAGATGTTTGGCAGGGTACCACATAGGCAGATGTACAGGGGTGCTCATGGGAGGGCTGCTGGTCATCATGGCCCTGGCAGAAGTGCCACATCTGGTACCACCAGATGCATGTTTCAGGCTGTCATGGAGGCACAGGCACATATAGAATGGCACAAAGACAGGGTTTGAGGCTGCAGAGGGCTGCTCTTTCAGCTGGAAGTGACAACTTCTGTGATCTTGCAGGTGGCCTCCATTATTTTACAGAGGTCATGGATAGATGGTGGGGTGAGATGGTGGGACTCCTCTACCATGGATTATCCATGCGAGAGAATGTGGTGGGAGTGGTGCAACAACCATGTGGACATAGGCCAGCAACACCAACATCTGGAGGTCAATGTGGACATGCAAGGACACCAAGCCGCTCCCATAGTGGCAGTACCAGCCACAGCACTGCAGGGGGGTGCTGTCCACACCACACCACAGCAGGCCACATGTATGTGGCCCTGGCTAGTCCCATGAGGGAAGTGGTTTCAGTGGACATATGTCATCATCAGGGAAGAGTAGCATATCAAAGCTTGGACTTGGACGTGCCCATGGAACCCCTGGCAGGCACAGTTCTCATGTCGATGGCCGGAGGTGGTGAACTGCACACCCTGCCAGGTATGGTCTGCAGCTGCCCAACAAACACCTGTATAGGGCAGCCACATGGCAGAACTGTGTGCATGCATACTCACACACAATACAAACACACCTAGGGCAACCCCATACTTACACACACCACGTTACCATGGCCATATCAGTAATTAAAACCTCTCACTCACAGCCTAGGTTTCTGGCAAACCAACAACACACCCTGTGCATATGATGATACCTGTGCCACATCCCTGTCATCCATAACATCGATGTAGGGACAGGCTAATATGGTTCTGATGCACACAGTGACTGTACTACAGTGTAACATGTTGTCAGAAGTAATGTTTAATGCTTACATGTCAGGTAGTGTAGCTGTCCAGGCATGATGCATTATAGCTGTTATTAACACTGAGTGATTGTGGTCTCCATAATGTTATCCATTTGTGTTGTAGGTGTCCATGTGTCAGCAGGAGGATGGTCTGCTGTCATATCTCACAAGGGGTATGGCACTGTGGTGACACCTTGGCTGTGCCATATCCTGGGTACAGGTGAACACATGTCACAGGTCTATATAACAGTTACTGCCTGTGCCATATGGCAATAGGACTGGGGGTGGTGTATACAGGTGAGTGCATGGTGGCTGTTGTTAGCAGCCCTTCTACAGTGGACATTGGTAGTTGTACTGGGTGGTACACACCACATGTTTGTGTATAACACACACAGAGGTTTAGGTGCTGATGCACTACACAGAGAATACTGTACACATGGATGTATGTACCTGTGCAATGAACCCATTGTACCCTATGTAATTCCACCAAGCCAGACAACGCAGAACACATTGTGGAATAAGCAATCCGCTAGTTTAATGTCATTGAAGATGGTACCGGCAGGGTATATATCCCCTTCCCCAATGTAGTGCAATCCTCAATGCAGTAAACATATGTGTGCTGATGTGGGTGGGACACCCCTACCCTTTGGAGGGTGAGAGGTGCTGTAGAACCACAGACAGTGTGATAGACAGATACCTAGCCTGTTAACATGAAGTGCACCATATTACGGCCAGCTACACGAGGATACACTCAACAGTAACCACAATGATGTTGGCTGTGTCCACAACAGCCACACCCAGCTATATATACCAACCCCAGTATCTCTGGACACCTATACAGTGGGGAAGAGGCCATTTACACAGCTAACAGTAGTTGTGATGGAATGTATGTCCACAACATGTTAGCATATGCCACACAGTTCTTGGACATTTGACCCCCTGGGACATGTATATTCTGCAACCTGAAGTAGATCCCTCCACATACATGCATACTCTTACTTGGTGACACTGGGACTAGACCCCTACCTAGGTATGTAGTGCTACTGATGTGTGTGGCTTTAATTGCATACACCACACATCTTTTAGGATGAGGTGTGTTCCAGGTTACATGTTATATGCAGAACATCCCCAGGCATGTGTAGTATGGTAATGGGGGATGTAATGGTTGTATACGAACAATACGTAGTGTGACATACCATCATATACACATTGACAAACACATAACAGTCAGACACACTGAGAGACCTGGGCCTATCAGTGCTAACTACCGTGTCAGTGTGTCCATTGTGTTACAGGCAGGTTGCACACAGCACATGCATAACTGGGCTGAATAGTGTTATCAGTTACCTGTATGGTTGATGGTGACAGTGGTCACCATACAGTGATACATGAGACATGTACCGGGGGTACCCTGGTGTAATGACAGTATACCCAGCACCCACACCCCACTGTGAATATTGTACACATTGGAACCTATGATGACACTCTGAGATACCCACCATCACACATTGACCAGGACTGCAATACAACCACTTGTCCATCCCAAGAGTGCTACTACAGGGATATGCATATAATACACATGCCACAGGCATAGTAGGTTGATGCATTGTCATGCCTCTCCTATGGGCAGTGACATCACTATCCCTAATAATGTGTGGCAATGCGTATTGTAATAGGAGTATGTGGCCTTGGAATGCTGTACCCTACACACGCACACACATATATATATATATATATATATATATATATATATATATATATATATATATATATACACACACACACACACACACACACACACACACACACACACACACACACACACACACACACACACACACACACACACACACATGCACACATACACGCACTTCCCAAAACTCAGTGGGTATCCTATGCCTATCAACCCATTTGTACACCAGTGTTGTGCTGATACTGCAAGGCCCAGATAGCCCTCAGAGAGAGGAGTGTAACAAGGTACATGTAATGTCCGGTGCAGCAGCATCCACATCTAACTATGGCAATGGGTGGTGCGGTGGGTGTGAAGGGCCTCAGGGTATTTCCAACTACAGGTCTACAAACACAAAGGCACTGATATTCTCAGAAATGCATATGTACACATTTGTCAGTACTGGGTGCATCGGTGCAAGTGTTCTAGGTGTGTACAAGGCTATTGTCCATGGAGAGATGGGAAGTGTAGGGGATGTGTGTAAAGTGGTATCATGCCACCTGCCATGTGCCAGCAGGCCATCTATCAACAGACACCACTGTGGTGGCCGTCAGCGTGAGAGTGACATGCATCAGCCAGTCCTCTAGGTGCCTCTTGCAGAGGGCCAGTGAGGTGCTCCAGCTGACATGTATGCAACATGTATTATATAACATGGTTAGTGTCTGTCTTGGAGATCTGTACCCAAGCATGTTCTGTGTTGAGGTATCCATGACATGTGGTGCATACAGGGTGTTGAGTCCTATCTGTGACATTTATAACACAGCTGGGCAGACATGTCAGTGTCAGTCAAGCATAGATTGCCTGTATGTATCCAAGATGGATACCTGACATCTGCACATCTGTACAGGGACTGACAGACAGCAGCTCACCAACTAGCTATGCATTAGGATGAATATGTTGACAGATAGATGTCTGACACTGATAGGCATGCCATTACTACATGATGGCAGCCCTCACTGACATGTTCCATACACACAGTAGTCTACAGTTGTTTTCCACATGTAAGATCATTATCCAGTAGGAAATATATAATGAGACACAGCTCACATACCAGGAACAAAACAGTGATGATTCAGAGTCCATTTTTGCATGCAGGGGTGTTTTTTTTCCAGTAATACAATTAGCAATCTACTCTTACTTGGGAAAGCACTGTCAACAGTAATAACATAATGATGCACTACATGCCAGTGTGACTGCATATAACCTGGGATACAACCCTTGTATGTAACACATTCACACAGATATGAGTGTTACACAAGCCATATATACTCAATTGTCCCAGACAGGGGACTCCCACCCCTTGCTACTGTAATGACAGCATATAGATGCATGTTATGTACATGGCATTACATACACTTATTACAGATGTCATTACCTTGCTATATTATCAGACTGGAATGTGAGCACTGGTTATCAGGGCTAAGCCATGCTAAGTATGTGTCAGCATTGCTGCAATATAACACCAAAGCACATTTGCACACTGGTAAGCGAAGCCTACATGGTGTAAGTACCTGTACATTTAACTGTACCTTAGCACCACTTAGCTTCATACAAACCCATGCAAACATGCTTAAAGCTGCTCAAAACTGCCTTAACAAGTCTATATCCAGCAGCCCTTGTTCTGGCAAGCAACAAAACAAACAGCCCTTGCAGGTCTTGAACCCAGGACCCTGTACACTATAGTCACAGCAGTTAACCACTACATATGCCCACATTATTTATGCATTCACACACTCCTGTCTGTCCTGACACATAATAGCCGGTGGTGCAGTGGTCACATGGCCACATACTACCCACTAGTTAGTGATATACATCTGTACAGCATCCCACTGCTTTTGTCAGAAATACATGACAGTTATGGTGGCCCAGCAGCAGTACATCTGGCAAATATCTGGACATAACTTCACACTGGGTAATTACACATGTAACAAAGCACTGTGCAAACTACAAGCAGACTACCACAACACTGGCCTACATTTCTTATGGGGGAATGCACATCTACCTGCAAATATAGCAGGCTCTACAGGCATGTCACAGCACAGAGTAACAGACACCTGTGTGAAAGTGCATACCCACAACCAATGTGAACACAGCCACAGCCACATATGGTAAGCAAGGTTAATATTACAGTATATGGACTGTATGATCAACACCAACCTCATATGTGCCACTCACACACTAATCCTACATATACTGGGCCACTACACAGTGTGGTTCGATGCCTGTCTGTGGTAAGGGACATGTGTGTGTTTGGCCCTACAAACATGTAAGCCAATAGGGTACCATACACTGGAGCAGCATGTAACACCAGATAGAACAGGACCAAGAACAATGACATCTATCACAGTCTGTACACAGGCCAAGGTACGTATTCGCAATACACATACTGTTGACAATCACCATAAGTACACATACCTCACTACTGTACACAAAACCACAGGATGCCCAGGTTATGTCCTCAAATATAACCCCTGCTATACATAACATGTCTAGCAGTCTGATCTCTTACTGGCTTATCAGGTATGATGTCAATAAATGGTGTACAGAACATATGCACCTCTTACTGCATGACATATGTACAAAGGTTGACAGACTTGTGGCTGGAGGCACAAACACTGGGCCAACATTGACATGTTGCTGTGATAACCTCATACATTTACTGTTATAACAGGGTTTGTTGTGACATATATCCTATGAGGGATATGAAGTCAGTAACTCTCATGGCTGTTTCCATGTACTGACTGCAATCCTCAGACTATGCTTCTGCAGTTCTAAGATAGGTAATCTGTGGGTAAAAGAAGACACATAAGACTCCAAACACTGGCCAGTCTGCTGATAACCCTACAGGTGGGAGTTTCCTCAAACACATAACATTGTCATGACAGGTATTAAATCATGTAGACCAGCCATATCCACACAAACCCTGTTAAACCAACATTACTCCAAATACAGAAGTGCAACACTTACATTCTGTAGTCATGTCTGGAACATCCCCCTCCTGTTTGTTGGCCTGTCTCTACAGTGTATGTTGTTAGAGGTATATCCCACTACCATCTGTGATGCTGTTTGCCAAACACCCACATGAAGTCCTGCTCACAGTGAATGAAAACGGCCAACACCCACATGATGTTCCTAGTTATAGGAGTGTGTTTCCATGCAATTGGCTATGGGAATGTTACCACAGCTGTTCCACATGCAATCATCTAGTGGGGGACTGCAATTCATGCAGAGGCCATCAGTTGATCATGAGCATCACTTACAAAACACAAGCTGCTGCCTAAGCAAAGCAGGTGTACTTCTCCACATCCACCAGAGAGGGAGTGGGAGAGACAGACAGAGACAAAGTAAGACAGGGAGGGCGTGGAAGAGTAAAACCTAAGCATGTTTGTGTCACACACTTACCAGTACAGGGTTTCAAACCCTGCCTGACTATGTATTGCTATTACATGTCTATGCAGCTATTGCATGCACCATAGAGCTTACATGTTGAGGAGCTGTCCAAAGGTATATTTGATGGTGAGTGACATCAGCAACAGTGATAAAGGAGGGATAAGGTAGGTGTAGTACATGTGCCTGTCCACAGAAACAGGTGTCAAGGTTGACACAGCCACACCCTCTAAGGGACTCACACACATTATCACAGTTGGCAGGGTCAGGATTAGACTTCATAACTAGCTAGTTTGCCACAATACAGTAATATGCAGGTATCACATGCACCACAGGGGTTATCAGGATGATATATGGACAAAGGATATGTCAAGGTGTCTGACATCAGAAAGCATGCTTCAGTAGGCCAATGGGAGATGTTGTGCATGTGAATGGTGTCCAAATCATTATACTCCACACACAACACAGACACAGGTTTGCCAGTACTGACATGCATGGGTGCATTGCTTCACAGTTGTGCAGTGGCTGACTGTGCCAGAAGGCTGTACAAGGCTAGGTAAAGGGTATACCTTGGCATCAGGCCACATGACAATGGTCTGCAGTGTGGCTCAGGGGTGTAGTGTCTGGATTGGCCCACACAGGTGGGTATTGTATTCACCATCCAGTCATCTGGGTTTCTATTGTGGGTGGCCAGTGCTGTGCAATGCTTGCCATGTATGTGTTCTATATTCCATAACATGGACAGTGTCTGGGATGTGCACACATCCCACATGCATGTTCTGTGACATGTGGACGTGTACCTGGGGTGTCTGGGGCATGTTGTGTAGACAGATTGTTATCATCAGATGTGCATTCCTGACCTCATGTGGTGAGAACTGGCAATGGACACCAGGTTGATCTTGCATCTACATTGACAGCATGATACTAGTATTCCCTGGTGTCAGTGGCATCTGTCCATACACGGCATGTGTAGAAGGCATGGTATGTCCTTTGTGGATTACATTTGCTGGCTCTACAGTTGGTGCAGGCGTGCAGTGGGGAACATATCAAAGCCACTCTGTATGTAATGATTTGCCTGTTGTAGGGATGGGACAGGGTGCCATGCTCTCTGCAGTCTGTTGCAATCACACCATCGTTACTATCTTTGGGCAATATGCAGGGAACTACCAACATAGTGGTTGTTGGCTAGCCAAGTGTGTTTGTGTATGAGACATGGGTGGAGAGTGTTCTCTGGGTAATGCAATGGTTGCCTATATTATTCCCCAAGCCGTGATGTCACATGTAGTGGTATGAATTGTCTACCCCAGCCTCTCTGCTGTTTGACATCTGTTATCCTTGTAAGGTGGACATTGTGAAATATAATAGAGCCACCATATAAGAAGTTTGCAAAACCCGCTCCACAATGAGTTCTGTTATTACACACTCACAGCTACCTCCACACAGGATACATATGACAAACACACACCAAGTCTTACATTTGCCATGTCTGGGATTAGAACACTACTAATTAGTACATCACACTACAGCATTACGCAGTTATAGCACATGTCATGGAGTTTACTGGGCTAGTCTTACCCCAAAGGTGTATTTCAAAGTGAATGACATCAGCAGGCTTGCCAAAGCAGGGCAATGAAAGTTGTAGTGACTGTGAATAGTCCAACAAACAAACACATTCATGTTTACAGTTGCCATGTCTGGGATTAGAACTCCTACCTAACTTGTACATCACACTACAGCATTACACAGTTATAGCATGTGCCATGGAGATTACTAGGCTACTCCTTCCCCAAAGGAGTATTTCAAAGTAAATGACATCAGCAACCTTGCCAAAGTAGGGCAATGGAAGTTGTAGTGACTGTGAATGGCCTCAAAAGCATTGATCCCTACTAAGACAAACACGCACTGTTTTATAGTTGCCATGTTGGGGATTAGAACTCCTACCTAACTAGTACATCACCCTGCAGCATTACACAGTTATAGCATGCACCATGGAGATTACCGGGCTATTCCTTCCCCAAAGGTGTATTTCAAAGTGAATGACATCATCAGCCTTGCCAAAGTAGAGTAATAGAAGTTGTAGTGACTGTGAGTGGCCTCAAAAGCATTGATCCCTACACAGACAAACAAACACTCACACAAAGGTTTACAGTTGCCATGTGTGGGATTAGAACTCCTACCTAACTAGTACATCACACTACAGCATTACACAGTTATAGCATGCACCATGGAGATTACTGGGCTGCTTCTTCCTCAAAGGTGTATTTCAAAGTGAATGACATCAGCAGCCTTGCCAAGGTTGGGCAATGGAAAGTGTAGGTCATAGGTTCATAGGTTCATAGGTTGGTTCTAGGCTATCTGCCCTAGAGAGTATACATGCCTAGCCATGACATTTCCTTGGTTATGTCTTCCCACAATATTTACTTCCCTGGACCCCTGTCTAGCAGGGAAACTGACATGATCCCTGGGGTCAATTTCCTATCTCCCATCCAATTGTCCAGGTTCCTTTTGAAGAGGGCCAAAGAGGCACTCTGCTTGACATGTATGGGAGTCTCTGGGTCAGGAACACATCCCTCCAGCATGTATTGTTCATTGTGATGACAAGGTTTGGATCCCTGGAGCATGTCACTGTGAGGGTTTGGAATTCTTTAAGTGTAGCATGTCCAACAGTTGTGGGTTTGATATGGCGTTGTATGTTATACAGAGATTGCCTCTGAGTACACGATATGTGACAGAGTGTAGCTGGATGGTTTTCAGATGGTCAGCATAGGTCATCTGGTTTAGGCCTGTGATTCTTTTAGTGAGGTATGTCTGCAGCCTTTCTAGTTGTTGCAGATATCTTGTGAGGTACATACTTAATGGCCAATTGTTGTCTGTACTGGGTCTACTGACAGATGACTACAGTGGGACAATGGCCTCCTTTTTACTGGATGTAAAGCCCTTAGTGATGAGGTGTGTCACATAGGTAGATTTCCTGACTGTTGTGGCGATGTGGTTATCAAAGGCGAGATGACTGTTCACCTGTATCCCTAAGTGTCTTATCACACTTTAGGTGTTTAGTGCACTGCCACCTATGTGGTACTTCACAGGTACATGTCCCTTCCCAAAGGGGATAACTATAAATTTATTGGCATTGATCTTGAGGCCATGGCTCAGGCACCAAGGATCTCTTTCTGTAAGACCCTTCTGTAGAATATCCACATCATGTGGGGATTCAATATTGGCTCCCACTGTGCAATCTTCTGCAACCTTTGTTTGCCAGAGTCCTTTAGTGTTGGACTGTACTTCAGAGCAGTAGATGCCAAACAAGGGCAGTCCCAGGACTGAACCCTGAGGTACTCCAACTGTCACTTGTCTGGGGCTGGATTTGGTGTCACCTACATTTACAGTGTGGGTTCTGTCATTACAGCAGTTGGCAGCCCATCGGGTGACATAAGGATTAATGGCCAGCCTGGTACATTTATCTATGATTCCAGACTGGGGGATGGTGTCAAAGGCCTTGGCGAAGTCTTGATAGGCTGTGTGAACCACCTTACCCTCATCCACAGCTCTAGAGACTGATTCAAAATTGTCAATCAGATTGAGGTGTCATGATCATCCCTTCATAAACCCAACCTGGTTGGGGTCCAGTGTTTGCAGGTTGCCAGTATCTTTGTTTTAATTTCCATGATAATACATTCCATGGCCTTGCAGATCAGGCACATCATACTACTGGGGCTGTAATTCCCAGGATACAAGGTGGATCCTCCCTTGTGGACTGGGATAACTGTAGCTGTGTGCCATACAGTGGGCACAAAGCCTGAGGTATGGCTATGATTAGACATGGCAAGTAGGTGAGGTGTCAGTTCATTTTGTGGTTCATGTAGTACACAGCCTGGGATGTTGACTAGTCCCATGGCTGCTGTTGTCTTAGCTCTGGAGAGTGTGGATTTTACCTGTGTTGCTGTTATCACTGGAATCTGGCAATATTTCAGTGTTGAGATGGGCCGTTTTGGGGGTGGGAGGAGGATGCTGTTGGCACTGAATTGATCTGCCAGGATATTGGCAATATCCTTGGAAGCAGTATATTTAATACCATCCTGTTGTAGCTCAGACCAGATCTGAGCATTGCCATTTAGATTACTGACATAGCTATGGAATGGCTTGCAGTTATCGTTGGCATCTTTGGTTATATTATGTTCGTAACTAGCTTTGGTGGATGTTATGAGGGATCTCAGCTTCTTACTGTGGCTGGTAAGGGAGTATTTTGCATCCTGAAATTTCCCCCATTTCTGCAACGGTTTCTTCTTTTTGTTGTACAGTATGCTTATGGCAGGGGGCCACCACATTGGCTTCCTTTTCTTGGTGGGGAGCATCTTGGTTCTATATTGGATGGCACGATTGATGCACGAGTGGATGTGCTCATACAGTGCCTTCATGTAGGATTCAGCAGTCATCCTTTCAGTTTCCATCTGCATGGGTGTCATGACGTTAGTCATGTCTGACATGTATAGCATGACATTGGCTTTGGAGATGTGTGTTACGGAGGTTTCCATAGTGGGGTGTGGGATGGGATGTGGATGTTAAGGGTGATTAGCTTATGGGCAGACCTGACCACTGTTGGGGTGACCATAGATGTAGAGCATTGATTTCTCATGTTGGTAATGACCAGGTCTAGGATATGTGAGCCCCTGGTGGAACTATGGGTTACTTGATCCAGGGAATTGGGAATTATGATTTCTGAGAACCGTTGGGCACATGTGTTGGTACACAAGTATTTTTCCCACTTAATGGCAGGGTAGTGTAAGTCACCCAGTATTAGGGTGTTTGGTTGTATCATAATATTTCCCAGTATGTTTCAAAAGGTGTAGTTGGAATCTTGGGGCATGGTGGGGGATCTGTAGCAAGCTATACAATTTGGATTGCAGTCTGACCTAGTGTTAGTTGCACCAGGGGTATTTCAGATGCATTCTGTTGGGCAAGTAGCCTGGTGATGTGAATATCCTTGGTGAATATGGACACTCCTCCACCTGTATTGTTTTGGTCCTGGTTTGGTGGCCAACAGGTGTGGTGAGAGCTGTGCCTGGTATTGCAGGGGTTCTCTCTGGAGCCTTGAATCATGTCTCTGTTACTGCACAGATATCGATGTTCTCCATTTTTAGGAGTGCCTAGTGACTGTGAATTGCCACAAAAACATTGATCCCTACACACACAACCAAATACACACACAGAGTTTCACAGTTGCCATGTCTGGCATTAGAACTCCTACCTAACTAGTACATCACACTACAGCATTACACAGTTATAGGATGTGCCATGGAGATTATTGGGCTACTCCTTCCCCAAAGGTGTATTTCAAAGTGATGACATCAGCAGCCCTGCCAAAGTAGGGCATTTGAACTTGTAGTGAGTGAGAATGGCCTCAAAAGCATTGATCACTACACAGATAAACACACAAAGTTCTACAGTTGCCATGTCTGGGAAGAGAACTCCTATCTAACTAATACATCACACCACAGCATTACACAGTTATAGCACACACCATGGAGATTACTGGGCTAATTTTTCCCCAAAGGTGTATTTCAAAGTTAATGACATCAGCAGCCCTGCCAAAGTAGGGCATTTGAAATTGTAGTGAGTGTGAATGGCCTCAAAAGCATTGATCCCTGCACAGACAAACACACACACATTTGCCATGTCTGGGATTACAACTCCTACCTAACCAGTACATCGCACTATAGCATTATGCAGTTATAGCATATGCCACAGAGCTTATAGGGTTATTCCTTCCCCAAAGGTGTATTTCAAGGTGAAGACAGCAGGTAGTGCATTGTGTGTGAATGGGTCATAACCCATTCATCTGGAAGCAGACACACAGCACTCCGGAACTCACAGGTTTACATTTCACAGGTACTAGTAAAACACGAAAAAATGCACAAACCACCAATAAAATCATTGCATAAGCAGTATGCAGGCAATAAGAGCCAGTGAGCCCTGAAATAATCCAATGTGTGCTTTAAATCAAGACAATACATCCCATTCGGTAAAATTCAGTACAAGGATGCTTTCTTTATTCAGACAAACAAAAAGGTATAAGTGCTTTTGCCCCATAAATTAAAGCAGGAACTTCATCAGATACAAGAAAATTAAGGAAGTAAACTGTTTTGAATAGGAAATATTACATGACATCATTTCCTGAATTAATGAAAACCACTCCCAAGTCTGAAACAGTCATCTGAAGCAGAAGTCTGAAACACTGCACATAAATGTGCCAGCACAAAACAGTATAAATATCAAAATATAAAAATACATATAAAAACTGATTGTGCAAATGTCAACACCCTAAATTATGTATTATAAACACAAGAATAAATATGTAAATATGTGTATATATAAAAATGCTTTTAAGATGTTTTTTAAAAATATATATATATATGTGTATATAAAAACATATAAATAAAATATGCATACAGTTAGAAATCCATTAGGAACAAAAGAATAAATTTCATGTGCATATACATACAACAGGTATAAAGGCCATTTATATAAAAAAAATTGTATCATATCCATATCCAAAAGGAATGTTTCACCTATCAAGAGCCCTCAATTTAAGCAGACTGCTTATGGAAAGGCTATCATTTCAGCCTGACCAGTGGGTGGCATCAAGTTGTAATTGCCATAGCAACTCTTTTTTTTGGACTTCAAATTCTACAAATTTGAACTGGTGATTGTTGTACTCACTAAATTGTCTAGCGAGTGCATTCACTTCACTAGCATCCCTTATATTCCTAAGGTGCTTGCTGATCCTATTATTAACCCTACATTCTGTCTTCCCCACATAAAAAGATGGGCAAAAGAAACATATAACACAATAGACTATTCTTTCAGTTAAATAACTACACCTCTCAGGTATTTTTATTTTCATTCTATTAATTTCACATTCACTGACTTCCAAAATGAAAAGGCAAAATTTACATGCCCCACACTTAATCATCTGACCCTTCCTATAGATTCCATCATTATTGTGTCCGAAAATGTTCTTCAAGTTAGGCCCCTTCATGAAAACACACATATGTTTTTCTCCTAAGATTTAAAAACAATTCTCTGTCACTACTCAACAAATTCCAATTCTTACACAGAATATCTTTAATGGTGTATGCGTCATTTCAGAAGACAGTTGAAAAACCTGTTTGGTAATTAGTTACTTCAGACCCAGAGGAATGGTGCCCCCTATATATTTCCTGGTTATGGACAATTGTTTGGTCATTCACAACAGTGTCCGTGACTGTTTCAGTTATATTCAACCCAGTCAAATCGGGATGGTCAGTATTAGGGGTACCCAAAATTGGTGCAAAGTACTCACATTGTCTTTTCTCACTAACCTCCTTCATGATGTTGTTAATTAAATTGGGGGGGTAACCTCTTCTCAAGAACATTTCCTTCAAGTTAAGGCATTCTCTGATAAAACCTATCCAAGTTGTCACCATGCGTGCTGCACACACAAATTGCCCCTTAATAACTGCACGTTTCTGAGTGAATGGATGTCAGCTGTCAAAATGCAGAAAACTATTGGAATAGGTTTCTTTTCTGAAAATTTCAGCCACAGATCTCTGTTGTTCCAGATCTTTCTTTAACAGAACATCAAGACAGGAAATTTCACATGCATTAACATTATATGTCAACCTCAGAAAAGAGGTTGAGTTGTTAATATAGTTAATGAATTCAACAATTCGGTCTCTAGGGCCTTCCCATAAAATAAATATGTCATCCAAATACCTCATGTAAGTATTACAGAATCGGAAATATGTTGACTGTTTGAAAGTATGTTTTTCCCATTCCAACATGATGATATTGGCATACAGCCCCCCACATGCTGAACCCACAGCAACCCCTTGTGTTTGTAAATAATACTGATTGTCAAACAAGATAAAGTTGTTTCTCAGCACCGTATCCAAAAATCTGTTCATACATATTGATTTTATCCTGGGGTATTCCTTTAGAAAACAAATAATCACAAAACCATTCCAATCTGATGGAATGTGGGATGACAGAATATAAATCTACTACATCAATTGTAATAAATAAAAAGTCAGATCTAAAACAAGTGTTATTGATTTTCCTTAAGAAGTCCCAGGATTAAATACATAGGTGGGGTTCATCTAAATGTAACTTCTTCAGTTCAGTATCCAGAAATTTAGCTAAGGGGTGCATGATTGATCCCTGGTCATCAACAATGGGATGCATGGGTGGCTGTTGAATGTTTTTATGGAGTTTTGGCAAACCAAAAATAATTGTGGGTGTAATTGGAAATTCCATTGTCAGATAGTGTAGTTCATGGATTGAAATGAGACCATCAATAAACAAATCCTGGATGTACCCCCTTATTCTATTACATGTGCCATTTAACTCATTTAACTCATTTAAAGAACTTTTACAGTATCTGTCTCTAAGATAGATTTAATTTTATTGGTATGGTCATCAGTTCTCATAATGACAACCCCACCCCCTTTATCTGGTTTCATTATACTGATGCCATATAGTTGTTTCAAACAATTAAGCTCATCTTTCTCTTCCTTAGTTAAATTAGCACCGAAACTGTTCATAAGCTCATCCAAAGTCTTTACTTCCTGACTGAGTTCAACAATACTAATTTCATTATGTTTTACCACCATTTCCATGTTTTCTAGACCCCATTTATCAAAAAAGGGCAAAAGTTCATTGTGGAAACCAGAATTAGCAACTAGTCCAGTTGGAAAACGCCAGACATGCAGAACTTTGGGAACTATTTTTAACTTAATGCACTCACTAAAGTATGCATTGTCCATCTGTAATTTTTTAATTTTCAGTAAAATACGATTTAACTCAGAAAGCCAGTTATTAAGAAACTCAGTCACTGTACTCTGGTTCTGATTAAAACATGAGTTACTTTTAAGACATTCAGACAGATTGTGTTTGTTGTTAACACTTACATTATTAGAGATAGTGCTTGTTGCAGTTCTGTTTGCATTCACAATGGGCCCTGTAGTGTTTAATGAAGGTCCGGAACTCAGATGTGCTGCCAAAATGCTATTGTTGTTAATATTCAGGTTTCCGATGCCCTCAGTAGATGGACATTGTGTAGCTGTACTTGAAAAGCATTTTATATATATATATATATATATATATATATATATATATATATATATATATATACATATATATATATATATTTACAGACCTTCATTGAACACCACAGGGGCCATTGTGAATGCAAACAGAACTGCAACAAGCACTATCTCTAATAATTAACAGCAAACACAATCTGTCTGAATGGCTTAAAAGTAATTCATGTTTTAATCAGAACAGGAGTACAGTGACTGAGTCTATTAATGACCAGCTTTCTGATTTAGATAGTATTTTACTGAAAATTAAAAAATTACAGATGGGCAATGCATACTTTAGTGAGTGCATTAAGTTAAAAATAGTTCCCAAAGGCCTGCATGTCTGGCGTTTCACGACTGGACTAGTTGCTAATTCTGGCTTCCACAATGAACTTTTGCTCTTTTTTGATAAATGGGGCCTAGAATACATGGAAATGGCGGTAAAACATAATGAAATGAGTATTGCTGAACTGAGTCAGGATGTAAAGACTTATTACTAATGATTCTGAGTTCAGCACTAACAGATTTGACTAAAACAGGATTTTCAGTTCTATTGATGAACAAATGACTGTTATCAAAAACAGAAAAATTAAAAAGGTCATCAGGGATGAGAGGGACTATGCCAACCATGTGGCTTACCCACTCCCACCCCCTCACAAGAATGGCATCTAAAGAAATCCCCACATCAAGCTAATGAAGTTGCAAGCGCAACTAACATGGACACTGAAACTGATTCAATGGATGATCATTTTTTTAGGGGAAGAAAACTTTCCCCAACTGAGATGGTCAGAATGCCTCATGAATCAGCGAGGGGTAGGAACTTTCATAACAATCACTTTCAAGCCCCTGCACAGAGAGGCAATGGCAGACTGAACAGGGGAAAAAAAACTATCATCCATGGAGGGGAAGGAGACAATAGAGACTGATATTTCATCACAGTCTACACCTGACATTGTTTGAGGGTAAAGTTCCCCAACTTTACATATTGACCTCAACAGTACTGAAGACTTTAAAGTTTATAATTATACTGACATTTCCTTGAATGTAACTACTTATGACCTCTTGGCAAAAGGTTTTATGTTTGTTCCTAGTTAATACTTAAACACTGTGAATACACTGGTTGATTTAAAACTTAATGTGAAGAAATTGAATTTACAGGCCTTGTTTCAGGGGGTAGAACAGGTACGTCAACCACTCAAGGTATCCAGTTCTTACAATCTCCCCACCCATCCTATTTTAGCATCCTTTGAGAGAGTTTGTGAACTCGATAATCTGGGTAACAGGTTTAGAAACAACAGTTTCAGTAGTAATTTAACTAAAGAAGAGAAAGATGAGCTTAATTGTTTGAAACAACTATATGGCATCAGAATAATGAAACCAAATAAAGGGGGTTGGGTTGTCATTATGAGAACTGATGACCATACTAACAAAATGAAATCTATCTTGGAGACAGATACTTACTGTGAAAATTCCTTAAATTAGTTAAATGGCACATATAATAGAATAAGTGGGTATATCCAGGACTAATTTATTGATGGTCTCATTTCAATCCACAAACTACACTATCTGACAATGGAATTTCCAATTACACCCACAATTTTTGGTTTACCTAAACTCCATAAAACATTCAACAACCACCCATGTGTCCCATTGTTGATGCCCGGGGATCAATCATGCACCCCTTAGCTAAATTTCTGGATACTAAACTGAAGAAGTTACTTTTGGATGAACCCCACCTATGTATTTATTCCTGGGACTTATTAAGGAAAATCAATAACACTTGTTTTAGGTCTGACTTATAATTTATTACAATTGATGTAGTAGATTTATATTCTGTCATCCCACATTCCATCGGGGAGGAATGGTTTTGTGATTATATGTTTTCTAAGGGAATACCCCAGGACAAAATCAATATGTACGAACAGATTTTGGATATAGTGCTGAGAAGCAACTTTATCTTGTTCGACAATCAGTGGTATTTACAAACACAAGGGGTTGCTATGGGTTCAGCATATGGGGGGGCTGTACACCAATATCGTCATGTTGGAATGGGAAAAACGTACTTTGAAACAATCAATATATTTCCGATTCTGTAATACCTACACGAGGTATTTGGATAACATGCTTATTTTATGGGAAGGCCCTAGAGAACAAATTGTTGAATTCATTAACTATATTAACAACTCAACCTCTTTTTTGAGGTTCACATATAGTGTTAATGCATGTGAAATTTCCTATCTTGATTTTCTTTTAAAGAAAGATCTGGAACAACAGAGATTTGTGGCTGTAATTTTCAGAAAAGAAAGCTATTCCAATAGTTTTCTGCATTTCGACAGCTGCCACCCATTCACTCAGAAACGTGCAGTTATTAAGGGGCAATTTGTGCGTGCAGCACGCATGGTGACAATTTGGATAGGTTCGTAGGTTCATAGGTTCATAGGTTGGTACTAGGCTATCAGCCCTAGGGCCTATACAAGCCTAGCCATAACAATTCCCTGGCTATTTCTTCCCACACTATTTACTTCCCTGGATCCCTGTCTAGCAGGGCGACTGACGTGATCCCCGGGGTGAATTTCCTTTCTCCCATCCAATCGTCAAGGTTCCTTTTGAAGAGGTTTTACTAGAGAATGCCTTAACTTGAAGGAAATGTTCTTGAGAAGAGGTTACACCCCAATTTAATTGACAACATCATGCAGGAGGTTAGTGAGAAAAGAAAATGTGGGTATTTTGCACCAGTTTTGGGCACCCCTAATGCTGACCATCCCAATTTGACTAGGTTGATTATAACTGAAACAGTCACGGACACTGTTGTGAATGATCAAACAATTGTCCATAACCAGGAAATGTATAGGGGGCACCCTTCCTCTGGGTCTGAAATAGCTAATTATCACACAAGTTTTTCAACTGTCTTCTCAAATGACACATACACCATTAAAGATATTCTGTGTAAGAACTGGAATTTGTTGAGTATTGACAGAGAATTTTTTTTAAATCTTAGGAGAAAAATCTGTGTGTGTTTTCAAGAAGAGCCCTAACTTGAAGAACATTTTCAAACACAGTAATGATGGAATCTATAGGAAGGGTCAGATGATTAAGTGTGGGACATGTAAATTTTGCCCTTTCATTTTGGAAGTCAGTGAATGTGAAATTGAAGGTCAGAAGGAGTTGCATTGTGTCTTTGTGGATTTAGAGAAAGCATATGACAGGCTGCCTAGAGAGGAGTTGTGGTATTGTATGAGGAAGTCGGGAGTGTCAGAGAAGTATGTAAGAGTGGTACAGGATATGTACAAGGGTAGTGTGACAGCGGTGAGGTCTGCAGTGGGAGTGATGGATGCGTTTAAGGTGGAGGTGGGATTACATCAAGGATCAACACTGAGCCCTTTCTTATTTGCAATGGTGATGGACAGGTTGACAGACGAGATCAGACAGGAGGGACTATGAAGTTTGCAGATGACATTGTGATCTGTAGTGAGAGCAGAGAACAGGTGGAGGAGACCCTGGAGAGGTGGAGATATGCTCTAGAGAGAAGAGGAATGAAGGTCAGCAGGACTAAGACAGAATATATGTGTGTGAATGAGAGGGAGGATAGAGGAATGGTGAGGATGCAGGGAGTAGAGGTGGCAGAGGTGGATGAGTTTAAATACTTGGGATCAACAGTTCAGAGTAATGGTGAGTGTGGAAGAGAGGTGAAGAAGAGAGTACAGGCAGGATGGAGTGGGTAGAGAAGAGTGTCAGGAGTGATTTGTGACAGACGAGTACCAGTAAGAGTGAAAGGGAAGGTCTACAAGAGGATAGTGAGACTAGTTATGTTATATGGGTTGGAGACAGTGGCACTGACAAAAAGGCAGGCTTCAGACCATGACGTGGCAGAGATGAAGATGTTAAGATTTGCACTGGGTGTGATGAGGATGGACAAGATTAGGAATAAGTATATTAGAGGGTCAGCCCAGGTTGGAAGGTTTGGAGACAAAGCCAGAGAGGCAAGATTATATTGGTTTGAGCATGTGCTGAGGAGGGATGCAGAGTATATTGGGAAAAAGATGCTAAGGATGAAGCTGCCAAGTAACAGGAAAAGAGGAAGGCCTAAGATAAGGTTTATGGATGTGGTGAGAGAGGACATGCAGGTGATTGGTGTGACAGAGCAAGATGCAGAGGACAGGAAGAAATGGAAACAGTTGATCTGCTGTGGCGACCCCTAACAGGAGCAGCCAAAAGAAGAAGTGAATGTGAAATTAATAAAACGAAAATAAAAATACCTGAGAGGTGTAGTTGTTTAACTGAAAGAGTAGTCTATTCTGCTATATGTTCCTTTTGCCCATGTTTTTATGTGGGGAAGAGGGAACGTAGGCTCAAAAATAGGATCAGCGAGCACCTTAGGAATATAAGGGATAATAGTGAAGTAAATGCACTTGTTAGACACATTAGTGAGTACAACAATCACGAGTTCAAATTTGAAGTACTTGAAGTCCAAGAAAGACATAATGGGGGGCAGCATGGCCATATTTACTCGAAAAAGCTGAGTTGCTATGGCAATTACGACTTGATGCCACCCACTGACCAGGCTTAAATGACAGCCTTTCTATAAGCAGTCTGCTTAAATTAAGGGCTCTTGATAGGTAAAACATTCCCTTTAGATATGGATATGGTACAAAAATGTTATTTTATAAATGGCCTGCATACCTGTTATATGTATATGTACATGAAATTTATTCTTTTGTTCCTAATGGATTTTTAACTCTATGCATATTTTATTTATATGTTTATATATATATATATATATATATATATATATATATATATATATATATATATATATTTTTTTTTTTTTAAAGCATCTTAAAAGCATTTTTATATATACACATATTTACATATTTATTCTTGTGTTTATAATATATAGTTTAGGGTGTTGACATTTGCACAGTCAGTTTTATATGTATTTTTTATATTTTGATATCTATACTGTTTTGTGCTGACACATTTATGTGTAGTATTTCAGACTTCTGTTTCAGACGTCTGTTTCAGACTTAGGAGTGGTTTTCATTAATCCAGGATCTGATGTCATGTAAGATTTCCTATTTAAAACAGTTTACTTCCTTAATTTTCTTGTATCTGATGAAGTTCCTGATTTAATTTTTGGGACAAAAGCGCTTATACCTTCTTGTTTGTCTGAATAAAGAAAGCATCCTTGTACTGAATTGTACTGAACTAGATGTGTTGCCTTGATTTCAAGCACACATTGGATTATTTCAGGGCTCACTGGCTCATACTGCCTGCATACTGCTTGTACGACGATTTTCTTGGATATTTCACAGGTACATGTATACAACTGCTACATGACTGCTGACATGTACAGTCATGTTACACACTTATCACAAGCACCACAGACACTATAGTGCTGTGGGATACTAGTGGCAAATGTCTACAGTGATTGACATTTGCACATCATGTGGTTTTAGCCAATTGGATTTGTGCTGGGTTGGACAGGCCTCATGATGAGAGGCTCTTTGTCACTGTCTGTCACTCTCTTCCACACATCTATGTATGTGTAATTTTGGTCTATTATAGTGTGTTGTCCTTGGATATATGTGTGTATTCCTATCCAATGTGTGTGCAAAGCATGACTGGAGTGTACTGAGGAGTGTGTCCACAAACATCTGTGACTGTCATATGTATAGTCCATTGTTGTTGCCAGACTTGGGCTTCATTTCTGTAAGTGTGGGAGCATGCCCAGAATGACCTTTCAGTATTTTGTTGTCAAGCATAGGCTTTGTTTCTCTATGTGTGGGACCATGCCTAGTCTGACCTTCTGTATTGAATGTGTGAATCCATTCCAGACAGGTTGTACTCCAGTGCAGGCTTTTGTGTTCTACACCTACAGCTAGAAATCTGTTTTTGCGGGATATCTGTAGATTGGTTGACAATATGAGGTCAAAATGGGCAAAGGATAGTGGGTTGCTGTAGGTAATTGTGTCTGTGCTGCTTCTGCTATATGGTCTTACTGTTAGCAGAGATATTCAGACATATGTACTGTTTACATTGTGATGTTTTATGTCATCGAGTACTGTCAGGTATACATATTTGCTTGCAGTAATGTCCTGGGGAACACAGAGTGAATGCAGTTGTGTCCAGTATTGTGGTCTGCAGCCTACATATTCTTGCAAAATCATGTCATTCTGGAGGGGAAGCTGCAGACACTTGCTGCTGGGTCTGTGTAAATGGTTCAGCATCTTGGTACTGTGGTGGCTGAAGATCCCATGCTTGTGCATCCATCAGTGTGACAGTATGGCCATATCCTGCAGATTCACATATGTTACCCAGAGGCAGGGGTTATAATTCTGGACATTACCCCTTCACATTGTGGTTTACGAGCAGGTTTGTAGCCACTCATTGTTCCTGTGTTTGCAGGCAGGAATAGTATGTGCACACAGCTGAATTTCAGACTTCACACACTCCATGCCTTCCATGCTCCTCCCCATCCTCTATTATTCTATCCTCTCCCAAACATTATGCAAACATTATCTGATAAGGTCCCTGTAGTTATCACCTCATCCCAGCAGTAATTTGGTGTTGGTCCACAGTTCACGCAGTAGGACATGGTGGACATGTTATTGGGATTTGTCCACATGACCTTGCATTTGGGTTCTGTGGACTGTGTCATGTTGTTATTTGGGAGTCCATGACATAATATACATTGGCAGTACGGATGAGACACAGGCCTTTGGCAGAGGACTGTAGGCCATTTGGTAGTGATGCAGGCCATCTGTAGCAGGCCGATGCATTGTGTCACTCCTACAGTCCCAGACTGCAAGACACTATGTTCCCCTTGGGTGACAAGTTGGTGTGCAAGGTGTTAATGCCAATACTTTCTGTCATTATTGATCCAGTGGTGTGGATGCTGTTAGGTTGCTGCTTACAGCTAGGGACACGCCTGCATGGGACACTTGTTCTGCATGCCGCATTCTTTGGCTATTGCCATACAGAGGTGGGTGTCATATTGTACTCATTCCCAACAGCAGGGATAAGACCAGAGAGGTACCTGTGGGTGATGGTGGGGTGAGCTGGGTGCATGTGTGCTATGGACACTACTTGCATCTGACTCACACATATGCATGGGGCATTACACTTATGCTGGCTTGTGCAGGGACATCAGCAGTTTCTCAATACTTCATACCTGTGACCTTTGTGGTCTGCCAGTGTTTGGCCAGACGACATTGGTATTCCATACTACAAACCCAACTAATGTGCTGCTAACCTGTATGTACAATTCCAAAGGTGTGTCCATTTGACAGTAACATATTATACACTGTCTGTCTGGGATACTTCCACCTGTGTACTGTTTGTATGTCTCAGCCCACATTCATGCCATGTCCATGTTACAGATGATGACAGATATTACTTCCAAACATTTACTATGGCTTACTGTTGGAATGTGTTTTGCTGGGATGCATTGCTTTTGGCACTGCAGTTATGAGAACTTCGCCCTGTCATAAGCAGTACTGGCCAATGGCCACCAGAACAAACCTCACCATGCCTACATACTGACCACTCTCACACAATATACAATACACACCGACCTAACACACGAAGCCCTGCATATTGTACACATTCTACAATCTATCCTGCTACTTTGGCTGTCTCAGGTAATCTGTGATCCACTGTTGTTATACCTACACATACATGTTACTACATTTCTACATAGGATCGGGGGGGGGGCACACCTGACACTTGTACACATTTGCTATGACTGTACTGGTATTTCAGGTACTCCATTTCATTCTGTATTCTGACCTATCATGCTGACTAGAGGCATAAAAGTGTTCTACAGGTCTTAGGTTTGATTGACCTACATTTCAGTTTCAGACTTCTTACCCTTCAGAACTGACATCCCACTGCCTGACTTGTAGTCTGTCTGTGTAGGTCTGGTGGGGGGATCTTCTCTCAGAGGCCTTAGCACAGCCTTTGTTTGTGTTTGTCTATGTCTGTCCTGCTGGCTGAGACTGTTGTTGGGTATGTGAGCCTCCCTGACTGGCATGTGTGTCTCCTATGGACACACATGTGGCCCAGCACATTTCCTGCAGTGAGTTTTGTCATCTTGTCTAGTACTGGCAACTATGGTGACACAGTATTTGTTACTGATTTCATACTGCCAATATATGTGTCTACTGTCTGCTGGCATTCCATTCAGCCACCCGATTCCCTTGCAACTGAGTACTAACCGAGTACATTTCTGCAGATTACACTAGTCCTGCACGGTTGGCTGACAGCTTCCTGGATTGCAAATTCACCTCATTTGCATGGTTTTCACCTGCAAATAGAGTAATTTGCATATAGGAGCTGTGTCCATGCAGGAATAGTGCAAGAGCACTTGTGCACATCCCAGGAGCTGGTTACTGGATCTCTCAGCAGCCATATTGCTCACATCCATACCATAGGTACAAGTAACAAAACATACTACTTCAATTGGCAATTGATAGGGAGAGTGACTTACCTTGTGGCTGTGCCAGTACTGAGGATGGTGCTGGAAGGCTGACTATGTTAGATGCACATAGTACACTCCCTATACATGGTTAAGCACAAGTAGTGTCATGTTTGGCATCCCTTTTACTGTATGTGCGAGTCAGAGAGAGGTGTCATTCACTGGGTTCCTACCATGTCAGTGTATGTGCTATGCGTTGCCTGTTTGCCACAGCCTGGGCATACTGGGAATGCCTCCTTCTGCCTACTAGGGCAGGCTCACGTTGTTCCTCCTCTGAGTCACTCTGTGCCTTTGAAGGCCTTGACAATGGTGGGGGACTGTGTGGCCCTGCCCCGTGCTGTCCCTACTGCAGCTGTTTCTGCAGGATCATATTGTGTAGCATGGCACATGCAATGACAATTTTGTTACATGTAGCTGATGAGTACTGCAAGGCTCCACCGGATATGTCCAGGCACCGGAACTATGACTTGAGCATCCCAAACACATGCTCTATTATGATTCTGGTCTGTACGTGTGCCTCATTATGGAGTTCTTGTTCGGGTGTGTGTGTGTGCATTTCTGATGGGTGTCATCAGCCATGGCTCCAGTGTGTAAACAGCATCCCCCACTAGGTGGCCGTAAGGGATGTCCCCATTGGCAAATCTCTGGTACAGCTGTGTCATATGCCAGATATGGGAGTTGCATTCATTATAATGCCCTGGGCATCACACACAACCTGGCAATTGATGGAGGGGAAGCCCTTGTGGGTGATGTAGACCCTACCCCACTCACTGGGTGGTACTTTCATGCATATGTGCATGCAGTCTGTAGCACCCACTACCTCAGGGTATTCTGCTATTTGGTGGAAGAGATGCATATTGCTGATCAGTGCCTCACAGCTGTTGGGGAAATATACGTGCTCACTGGCATGTGCTGACATGGCATCCAGGAACTGGTGGAGTACCCTGGATTTTGATGCCTGTGAGATCCCCATGATATCCCCAGTTGGCCTTTGGAAGGTACCTGTGGCTAGTATTCTTAGGCCTACACATGCCTTGGTATCTACTGGGATGGGTTCCCCTCTGTTGGTTCTGTGTGTGAAGGGTGGCCAGCACAGTTCAACAACTTGCTTTAGGTGGTCCCTGTCCACCCTATAGCACTCCACTATCTCCAGCTCATGTAGCTCCTGGTAGGTTACCCTGGGTCTGTATACTCTTCTCCTTCTCCTCACTGTGGGTTGGTCATCAGCATTCTCATCCTCACCACCCTCAGCCTCTTCCACATGTTGATTTATGATAGCTGCTGCAGCCCCTATCATTTTGTTGCATTTGTTTGGTAAAATGTCCCCGCTTGTGTACACCGGTGGTGTAGAGTTTGTGGGAAAAAACAGAGGGAAAGGTGTTTGCATAGTTTATAGTGGTGTGCTGGGCTGGGCTGCTGCCTGTGTAATTGGCTGATTCTGATACATTTCACCTGACAGCTATGCTAGTTCTCCTTGATTACCTTCCTACTGCTGTTTTCCCTTCCCATTGCCTTCCTGTTTAAGCCCAGGGGTGCGCTGCACAAACACAGTGCTCAGATGTGCACAGAGCTGCTATTTCCTGGTTTACTTTTTTTTTTTTCTTTAAATCATGGTGCGTGGTGCGCCCACCAGCTTAGGCAATGCAAAGAGTGCTTGGCAGCTTCAGACACACCCCCTTGCTTAGCTCTGCTAAGCTAAGGGCAAACTTGAGCCACAGGACTCCAATAAGCTTACAGTATGCCTGACACATCCCTCTCTGATGTCAGCTAGCTCTTAGGCTTGCTCCACGGTCTTACTGCACCTACACAGTTGGCTGCAGGCTAGCCATGAAGGGGAATCTGGGCTTCAGTATCATTTCCCTCATTTGCATACGATTGCCTGCTAATGCCTAGTTACAAGTCTGACACTGAGCCTTCCTCCTTAGCAACCACTATTCACTGGCCATATTGTCTTCTGCCTGTCATTGAGTACAATGACAAAATTGTGATTTTGGATAGAATGCTTATTTCAAGCTTTTTTTTTTATTTTCAGGCCGATCCCGTTTGCACGCCACTGTCTATGCTTAAATGACCAAAATCAGCCAAAAAAAAAAGTGTTTTTTTTTTTTTTTATTTTTGCAACTATTTTCCATGCCAGTGGCCATATATTTGGCCATTGCCATACTTTACATGTTATATACATGTTTTATTTGGAGCTGTCATGGCTCCGTTTTGTAGTTTGCAGAAATATACTCCGTTACTAACTGAGTACATTTCTGCAGATTACACTAGTCCTGCACGGCCGGCTGCCAGCTTCTTGGATTGCAAATTCACCTCATTTGCATGATATTTCACCTGCAAATGGGGTAATTTGCATACTGGAACTGTGTCTGTGCAGGAATAGTGCAGGATCGCTTGTGCACATCCCGGGAGCTGGTTACTGGATCTCTCTGTGGCCATATTGCCTCCAGCAGCTCCTGCACTATTCCTACACTCTGTGCAGGCCTTACTGAATCCCAGGGTAAGTGTGTCTGTGTGTGTGTGTGTGTGTGTGTGTGTGTGTGTGTGTGTGTGTGTGTGTGCGTGTGTGCGTGTGTATGTGTGTGTGTGTGTGTGTGTGTGTGTGTGTGTGTGTGTGTGTGTGTGTGTGTGTGTGTGTGCGTCTGTCTGCCTGTTTTTCTGACTGTCTGTAGGTGTGTGTGCGTCTGTCTGCCTGTTTTTCTGACTGTCTGTAGGTGTCTACAAAGGAGAAACATTGAACATCTTTGTTTCTACTGTGTTAATGGTTTCATTTATGATCATAAAATTGAATTGCTAATGATCTTTTACTCAAAATGACTCGTTAATATCTCTGAATCATTTATTATCACTGTAACCTTACTAGAGCTCATTACTGAATACTAGTATTGCCATGGTGATAGTTTAATTGATTAGCCTCTAAGTCTTTGATCTGCATAAACAAATTTCATCCAGCAGTGTTATAATAAGCTTCAATGCAAACATCTCACCAAATCTCTCAGCCTCTTAGAGCAAGAAATCTGAACAAAGCCATAAACAATGGGTGGAGAAAGCCCCCAGTATGGGGACATTATTTAAAAAAAAAAAAAAAAAATATCCTTGTTTTCCCGCCTTTCTCGACTAGTTTAGACCAGTATACAGGCTTTGCTGTATTCTGGACTGTGGTGTAGTTCCTGTGTTGTCCATTGCCTTACTTGGATAGAAGGAAGTTTCTTTGCTCACCAGGGGGAGTGGGGAGCCTTGAGCAGCCTATCTGTCCCTGAAGGAGTGACCTCAGCACAAGAGCTTGTAGTAATTGGTCGTTTTGAACCATTTCCAGCTCTTTTGAAGTTCCCTGTTTAAAATCCGCCCCTGAGCATTTTTTCTGGCTATACTACTCAGAAACAGCTCCTCGTGGTCCTGCAGAGTGGTGCTAGCAGCAAAGAACTGAGAAAAGCGACTACTTTCCTGATCTAAGTATTTTTTTGCTGTTTTTACCTGAGAGACCTTCCTTTTCTTACTTTGAACATGTTTAAACTGCTTTATTAGCTGTTTTTTGCATTGTACATTATCTGCACTTAAAGTTACATTTGGTCGAAAGTTTGTTGCTAAATTTAACTGTTGAGGCTACCCACTAAAGTGAGCTAGACTGTGTAAGTGGTTTATTACTGTTTTTACTGCATTTCTGTGTACTTTTTAACCTAAAAAACAAAAAAAATCCTTGTTTTCCCGCCTTT
The DNA here is from genome assembly GCF_019279795.1 of Protopterus annectens. NCBI lineage: Eukaryota > Metazoa > Chordata > Ceratodontiformes > Protopteridae > Protopterus > Protopterus annectens. Next base: position 500,035,348 of record NC_056736.1, read on the forward strand.
CTCAACTAGTTTAGACCAGTATACAGGCATTGCTGTATTCTGGACTGTGGTGTAGTTCCTGTGTTGTTCATTGTCTTACTTGGATAGAAGGAAGTTTCTTTGCTCACCAGTGGGAGTGGGGAGCCTTGAGCAGCCTATCTGTCCCTGAAGGAGTGACCTCAGCACAAGAGCTTGTAGTAATTGGTTGTTTTGGACCATTTCCAGCTCTTTTGAAGTTCCCTATTTAAAATCCACGTTTGCGCGGCTTTGCGTGATTGTGCGCATAGCGCAGCACCAGTTAAACAGGCTTAAACTATTCCTGGCTCCGCCAAGTCTGCACTTCAATTTTTCCCTTAAGAAAACTCTACTTTCAACAAAATCAGTCTATTCGCTTTATCATAAGCCTAGCACTTGCTCCTAAAACCTTCCTTTTAAGTGAAGCATCCTTAAACTAACGTAAACACTACATCCACCTACAACCAATGCTAATACCCACTTCCCTTCAAAGTCCTCTCTCTGACCCAGTTACACATCACCCCCTTATACTATTCTGGCATGTCGAGTGGTATATTACTGACGTCCTCTCCAGTCCAGCTGGTTAATCTGGGAATCCTGAGACAATGTTACAATTGTCTCATGTACACAGACAACCCTCTCCTCCTCCCAACAAGCACAAACACATGTGAGAGATGCAACTATGTAGCCAAACTGGAGGCTGAACTCTCTCAACACAGGACTAGCAAGACTAGACAGGAGGAGAAGTTAACCACACACACAACAAACCCAGTCTCATATAAACCAACCACAACTGCAAACCAAACACATAATAAGACAAAGACATACTCGGAGGCTCTAATAAAAAACTTACCGAAACAACAGAGGCTCCCAAAGCAGACATCCAAGAAAACACCACCTCAAAACTCTGCACATGCAACACATAGTACACAAAGTCAGTGTGCCAAACAATCACAGCCCTTAAGGCTAAACACCATGCCTGATACACTAGTAATAGGTGACTCTATAGTCAGACACACTGACGTCCCACTTACCAGGCTGAACAAAGAGAGGGTAATGGTGAGCTGCCTGTCGGGAGCTAGGATCCGCCACATAACACAAGCACTCAGGTCACTCCAAAGCAAGTACAAATATGACTCCGTCATTGTCCATGCCGGCATGAATGACCTGAGATGTACCTCCTTGGACTACATGAAAATAGACATAGAGGAGCTCTCTGATTATGTAGCCCAGGCCGGTATGACCCTGACCCTGAGCAGCATTTTGCCCTCACCAAGAATGATGCCACAATACAAAGACAAGATGATCAGCTTTAATAATTGGCTCAATTACTGGTGTCATTCTAGGGGGATCCAATGTCTGTCTGCTTGGGATGACATGCTGGACAAGCCAAGCTGCTTCGCAAGGGATGGCTTGCACCTGTCACCACTGGGCTTCCGGATATTGGCTAAGGCTCTTGCCACCCCCATAGTGCCTTTTATAGGCAAGGCTCAAAAGACAAACCCACCACCTTAGAAAACAATGAAGGAAAAAAACTAAGGGTAATGCTGCTCAACGCCAGAAGTCTAAATCTCAAGATGCAGGCTCTTGAAGCACTCCTCAGTATGGAGAGTATCGATGTCTGTGCAGTAACTGAAACCTGGTTCAAGGATCCCGAGAGCACCCCAGCCCTACCAGGTTATACCTCGTATCATGCATTTCGGCCCCAAAACCCGGGCCGAACCACAAAAGGAGGGGTAGTGTCCATATTCATTAAAGACACCCACACCTCCAGGTTAGTGGCAACGCACGAAGCATCAGAGACCATCCATGTGCAACTAACCATAGGCAAAACTGCTATACAACTTGTAGCATGCTACAGACCACCCTCGCAATCTCAGGAACTCCATTCAGCCTTCCTGAAGACACTGGAGGATATGAATGTCTCACCAAATACCATCATATTGGGAGACTTCAACTACCCAAACATAGACTGGGTGCATTACTCAAGCCCCAACACCCTAGCCCAAAGGTTCCTGGAATTCATCAACTCAAATGCGATGGAACAACTAGTTACCTCCCCCACAAGGGGAAATAATATACTTGACCTGATCATCACAAACATGGGGACAAAATGCTCAATACTCGAAGTATACCCCTCTCTAGTGAGATCAGACCATAAACTAATAACCCTAGATATTCTTATCCCACCTCCACCCCCAGCACAAAAGACCACAGTGAGAAACTTCTCAAAAGCTGACTTTACACTCCTTAGGACTGAAATGGTATCCTTCAAGCTCCCTGGGCCAGTGGAAACCACATCCCACACTGCTGAATCCTTCACAAATGCTTTCTACGGGCATCTCCAAGAATGCATGGATCATGCAATCCCAAATAAAACTAAGACCCTTTCCACCAAAGGCAGGCATCCTATCTGGTAGACCCCATCCATAAACAAACTTTATAACAAGAGAAGGAAGCTACTGCAAGACAGAGCAAAATCCCATAAAGGGAAGGCATCCCTGATCAGCACTAGCAAAAAACTACGTTCGCTAATAAAATCATCAAAGGCCAACTTCGAGAAAAAAATCGCTAAGGACACTAAAGATAATCACAAGGCCTTCTTCAGTTATGTTAGAAACCTGGGCAGAAACCCTCAGATATGCGCAGAGTTAGTTCATAACTGCAAAAAATACACTGAACCCACAGATATTGCCAACATACTGGCAGACAGGTTCAGTGCAAATTTCTCCCCTCCCTCTCCCCCAAAAGACGAAATAAATATCGCAGCTGAATGCAACCTCCCTGAAATCCCAGATGTCCAGGTGAGAGCTGCCCTCAGCAAAGCTAAAAATACAGCATCCATGGGACCTGACGGTGTCCCGGGTTGCGTACTACGTGAACTCCTAGAGGAGCTAAACCCGCACATAAGAACACTGTTTAATCTTAGCCTTGCTACAGGATATGTCCCAGAACACTGGCGTACAGCTGCAGTGGTCCCACTCCACAAAGGTGGCACCTCTACAGACCCTGGAAACTACCGCCCCATAAGCTTGACCAGCCTGGTCTGCAAAGCTATGGAAAGGATCATTATGGAACTCATAAACAAAGACACCAGGGACCTACAGACAATTGACCCTATCCAGTTCGGCTTTGTAAAAGGCAGATCCTGTCTTTTAAACCTGATGGACTTTTTTTAAACAGTCACTAGAGCCATCAATGAAGGCAAAGCAGTTCATACAGCCTACCTGGGTCTGGCAAAAGCCTTCGACACAATATCCCACTCAGGCATCATAGACAAGCTCAACAGCTTAAATGTAAACCCGTTTGTCACAAGATGGGTTGCAAACTGGCTAAAGGACAGAACACACAAAGTCAGAATAGCTGGAGCTATGTCAGACTCTAAGCCAGTCACAAGTGGAGTCCCACAGGACTCTGTCTTGGGACCCCTCTTGTTCAGCATTTATTTCTCAGATGTGCAGGCAAACATAGGGGGGTTGTGGCTGACAAAGTTCGCAGACGACTGCAAACTAGGGGCCATAGTCGACACACCAGCTGACACATGCATCCTCCAGAAGGGCCTCACAGAAACAGATGACTGGTGCCAGAGTCATGGCCTTAAACTAAATGCCAAAAAATGTATAGTCATCCCTTTGGAAAAACAAAGTACCCACAAATTACCACATAGGTGGTAATCCATTAAGTACGGAAAAAGTAATCAGAGACCTGGGGACCCAAGTTGACAGTGACCTCTCAATTGACACCCATGTCGCCAAAGTGGTTAGAAAGACCTTCTACCTTGCCCACCTTATCATGAAGGGATTCACATCCAGATCAAAGGATGTCATTGTACCTTTATATTCCTCCCTTATCAGGCCTATGATTGAGTACAATGCCCCATTTGGTATGTACCTCACCCGGCACCTGCAGCAGCTGGAGAGACCCCAAAAGTACCTTACCAAGAGGATCAAGGGTCTCCAGCATATGTCATATGCTGCCAGACTGAAAAAGCTCCAGCTCTATTCAGTAGCATACCACCTGCTCAGAGGTAATCTGTGCCTTACGTACAAGGCCATGTCCAATTCAGAATTAATGGGCATGCTCCACCTCAAAAAATCCAAATCCATCAGAGCCACGAGAGCTAAAGATCTAAACCTCAGCACAAATATGAATAGGACATGCTGGAGGGACAGATCCATTACCCAGAGGCTTCCCGCACTCTGGAACAGGATACCTGTCCATGTTAGGCAGAGCCCCTCACTGACTCTCTTCAAGAGAAATCTGGACGAATGGATGGGTGATTGTAGGTTTACCCCGGGGGTCATCTCTGTGTCTTTGCTAGATAGAGGCACAGTAAACTAAATTTAATTTCAATTGTACACTTTTGTATCATTACATGGGGTGGCAAAAGCCACATACACTTTGGCTAGGCTTATAAATGCCCTAGGGCAGATAACCTAGTACTCTACTATGAAACTATGAACCTATATTGCTTGCTCTTACATATTTAAGTAGTTCATAGACTTAAGGGTTTTGCATTAACATACATTTTCTGAAGGGTATGAAGTCTAAACCTCAAACGTCTGTCATTATTTTCTGACTTCATGCCTCAATTAATTGACATTGATTTGTCAAAAAAAATATAATTTTATGAGAAACAGACCAAAAATATGAGCAAAAATCTGGACAGTCTGAATATCTATACAGCTGAGAGGTATGCATCTCACTATTGAGGAAAGTAAGTATAGAACACATCTAGCTATAATACCAGGATATGTAGTGAAGGAGAAGCATGCTAACTTAATGGTCAAACCACAAACAGGCATAAAAACATGCCTCTGTCAAAAGATAAAGTAAAATGTGTGTGATCTCTTTCAAGAGCTGCTGCTACTTGTTACATTTATACATGTGCACAATGACATCAAAATTAGCATGGCCATTAGTTGTGAAACACACAGCATTGTACGTATGACTGAATAATCCAGGAAACCTTATAAATTAGGAAATTCAGACTTGTACAGGTTAGATGAGGATATGCTGGCTAATATCTGTATTATCCATACATTCTAGTGATGATTATGCATGGGTCAATCAAGTGGACACCCAAAACATGCAGAGCACTGTGTATCCTTGTAGGAGCATAGCATACACTATACAGCAGCAGCTGGCAGCACTACTGGAATATCAGAAGCTTCAACATCTAGAGTGGTCTATTCAACACCCTTCATGATATCTTGCTGATGTAAAGGGATGAGTATATGTAGTTCCTAATTATCCACAGGGGCATCATTCCACTATAAACACCTGTTTTAGACTTGACAGTATCCCTTCAGTGATTGAGACCTCACTCTGTATATATCTGGCCAATCACACACCATCAGGTCCCAATGCATAGAAATACCTGAAATGTTAGGGGTAGTGGAATGTTAACAGCCAGCATGCAGCCAATATGCAAGGAATGATTACCCTTGTTTCCTCCATCTATCAGCATGCAGCTAAAACACATGGTATAATTGCACGTCTACCATCTGCCAGCTTATAGGCTAGTGATGATTGCATTTGTGTCTGCCACCTGTCATCATGCAGCCAGTACAAAGGATATGATTACATGTGTGCCCATCACCTGTCAGCATTCAGCCTATGTAAAGGTATTATTATGCGTGTTTACCATCTGTCAGCATGTACTCAATGCACTAGATATAATTCCTTGTTTACCCACCGCTTATCAGCATGCAGCCAATCTACATGGCATAATGACATGTGTATCTACCATTTGCCAGCATGCAGCAAATGTACCAGGAATGACTGCATGTCTACCATCCACAAGCATGCAACTCCAATGCACAAGTTATGATTACATGTGCTCACTATCTGCCAGGATACAATCAATGTACAAGGAATGATTACATGTGTGTTTACCAACTGCCAACATTAACCAATACACAAGATATGATTACATGTGTCTGTCGCCAGACAGCATTTAGCCAATTTACAATGTGTTATCGCATGCATGTCAACCACAAGCCAGCAAGCTGTCAATGCACTTAGTTTGATTACAAGTGTATCCATAACCTGCCAGCATGCAGCCAATATACACAGTATGATTATATGTATGTCTGTCACATGCAAGCATGCACCCAGTGCACAAGGTATGATTACATGTGTCTTCCACCAGATAGCATCCAATGTACAAGATATGATTATGTATGGCCTTCACCTGCCTGCATTCAGCTAACGTACAAGCATGCGGCCAATGTACAAAGCATGATTACATATGTGCCTACCATTTTGACAGTTTTATAAAGCACATCTAAGATGAATAGGAAGTATCTTCCATACATTCCCAAATGACTGTACAGGAAGTGGATTCCTAGTAGATGATTATTGTAACCACAGAATGATACAGATGAGTAGCAGTAATATATAAGGTACACAACACAGAACAATAACTGACATGAACTTGTCCATTTTATATTATAGGAGACACTGGATATCCATTATATTCCTGTCTGATGGCAATTATTCTGCATCTGCAGACAGATAGTGATGCATATAGTTGAGACCAACCTGAGGCCAGGAACATCATTAAAAAATTATGGCCCTCTGAATCAATGCTATAAAACCTTCTGAATCAATACTATATGTACCTGGAAATTTCTGGTGTGTCACTGCAGCATATATCTATCAAAATCATTTGCACTACATTGTGTGTGCAGTATAATTCCCATGCCACTGTGTCACAACAGACAACAAATGTCACACTCATGTTTGCAATATCAACAGCCACACAAGAAGACATGGCTTTGAAGCTGGAGGAAGCTACATTACACCATCCACACCACATGACTCAGTATGTACCGCACTATCATTCTCAACAATGCAATGTGAAATAGTGGTGACATTAGACACAGCAGCCAGCACAAGACCTGGCAGAAATAAAGTGCTATCCCAACACCAGCCATAAGCAGGGAAAACAAGGACCCTGCCTACATTTTCTATTTTTGGTTAGGACAGTATTGCATATAAGACACTTTCAGCACAGGACAAACGGGAAAGGAAATTGAGATACAAAAACTGAGTGCATGTGGCAGTGAACAAAAAAAAACATTGTCAGGAAAACTTGCTTTCCTTTGAGTGATGAGAAAGATATGTCTATATATCTGTCTGTCTGTCTGTCTTTCTGTCTTTCTATTTATTTATTCATTGCTATATATGGTTCCCTGTTATGTGATTGACGTGCATTCTTGCTGAGTGCATGTTATTCAAATCCAAGTGACTGAATTACATGTACATTGATAGGGACTACATTAGCAGAGTGCTGACAGGGTGAGATCAAACAATAGGGTAAGGCGTTTTTACTTTTCTCTGACATCTATCTATCTATCTATCTATCTATCTATCTATCTATCTATCTATCTATCTATCTATCTATCTGTCTATCGATCCTAACTCCAAGCATTGTGTTTTATTGACAGACTTTAAAGGTAGACCAATAAACACAGAACTAATCTGTAAGTATCCAGGATATTTTGAATTCTGTTTTGATTTTTTTTTCATGGTAAATAAACTGCATTTATCTTGAATAAACAGTCTCATTGTACTACATTGGCAAACCAGAGGCTTTTGTGGTTATAGTTTGATTGAGCCATGCCAAATTACACTATATTATTTAATTCCTGTCTCATAATCTGAATGAAGAACATTTTGAGTTAATTATCAGACCTAAAAAAGTTGCAGAAAAAATGCTTTTTGCTTCATAAGTAAACTGTTACACTTTGTATAAAAAAAATAGAGGAACTCATAGTGACTCTGGTGTAGACCAACATGAATATGGGCCAACTTATAGTGGCTCTTTAGGAGAGGAGTGTAGCTCTCCAGGAAAACTAAAATGTGATAATTACTGTACTGGTCATCCCAAAGATCATCCTGGGTCTATATCACTTAATCAAACTTACTATTTGTCGAATCTCTATTTGTCGATAACTATTTGTCGAAGACCCAAATTAGAGAATGTACTTTTCGTTGAACATTTTCCTAGGGCTGAATAATGGTAGGCCAACTTAGCAACCATAAAAAAAAAACATAAAGGTTAAAATGTAAGCAGGTAGGGGGGCTATGCCCCCCACAAACCCCCCGACTACATATATATTCATAGGTTAGTACTAAGCTAACTGCCCTTGTGAGCCATTTTAAGCCTAGCCAATTATCCCTTGTGAGACTCAAACCCTGCACCTTGTGTTTGTAAGGCAAACACCTTAACCATTAGGCCACCCTCCCTAGTATACCAACTCTAAGATCACACTACAGTGGAGAAAAGGGCAAATTTGAGATGGTGGCCAACCATTGGCTTGACCTAGGAAAAAGTCTGACGAAAAGTTGCATTCACTGATTTATGTATTTATGTCGTCAATGAATAGGGTTCAATGAATAGGGATTTGACAATTAGTGTTTTTGACAAAGTGAAGTAGACACACCCCGGGATTCATGAAGCTCGGCGCAAGGCCGGCGTAAGGGCTGTGCCGGCGGTGCAGTGAATAGCCGGCGTAGTAGTGCCATATGCATAGTAATGAGAGCGCGCCGCAACCACAGACACGTGCGTAGTGTACGTGAGCGAGCCCAAGTAGGATGCGTCCGGAGGCGTGGCTAAGCCGGCAGGCGGTGAGCAACCTAATGTGCTGACTGCCACGGTCCGCCCATAATAGTAATGGCAGCAGCCAGGGCCCATGCAGAATGAAACGCACATAGAGTATGCAACATAGTACCCGTCCCAACTAAACGGAGAAGCAAATACAACCCACGAAGCCCTAAGTGTACCCGTCCAAGGAGCAAAGGATACGCTTAAGACCGTGTTTGTCCCGCAATGCACCGTCAGTGGGCATACCCAGAGAAGGTGTACCACAGCATGTCAGCGCGCACCGACATAGGAGTAGCGACTAAGGTTACCACCTGTCCCACTTTGCGAGGGCAGTCCCTCTATGGGCAGTTGTGTCCCGATAAAAATATTAAAATGGCAAATGTGCTAAGATTGTAGGACATAATGATATCCCGTATTTAATGTAATGGTTGCATGAATTGGTTATTTCTGTAACTGAAATACCTAAATGTCACAAGAAACAGAATAAGCAACCAAACTGCCACAACAATAAGCTTTTATTTAGGCAAACAAGTGAAGTTCTATGCTATATAGTGACCGTGGGTATGTGTCGGCCTGTAAAATCAGATGTGAGTCCCGAAAATATCCCACCATGGCAACTGGAAAAGGTGGCAACCCCAGTAGCGACATGGGCATGGTCACCAGGGTTACCAGCTGTCCCAATTTGCTATGGACAGTCCCTCATTGGACAGTTGTGTCCCGGCAAAAGTCGAAAAACTGGCAAATGACCTGAGATTCCCTGCCAAAAATATTCCCAATATACCTGTAATAGTAGCATAAAACATATATTTTGTATATGAAACACATACATGGCATAAGAAACTGAATAAGGAACCCAAATGCTAACAGAATAAGCGTATATTATGGCAAACAAGTGAAGTTCTGTCAACTCCACTTGCTGTGGGTATGTGTTGTCCTGCAAAATCCGATGTTTCCACAAAACATGTCCCACTATGGGCATTGGAAAAGGTGTCAACCATAATGGTCACAAGCAGTAGTGAGAGTACATAGCCAGGTAGCTGTGTCGACATAACAACAGGAAGGAACCAAGATACCCTAAACACAAGCAAACATGTGCATAGCAACATATCCCACACTCAGCAACGTGTCTGTCGCATACACAGGATGGCGTATGTTTAAGTGTAATATCCAGAAGCAGAACCCATGCATGCAGATATAATACACAATAGCCTCATTGTAGCATGTAAGTCCCACCCATGTACACCTGTGCACCCAAACCAGCTAGCATCCTTGTGCAGCTATACACCTACACACAATGTGCATACCTGAAATGTGGTAAGAAGTTTGTGTTAGGCAGTGCCAGGTGGGCAAATACGTACCCCACATGTCACCAACCCACCTCAGGTACAGATATGGAAATGGCTGCATGTGAATGTGTCTGCAGAATGTGTACATCCCGCATGTGGTATGTACCCGTCCAAACCATATAGGTTTGCACGCCACGGTGCACATAACTGTTCACATGTGGACAAGTCGGGTTGTTGAACCACCGCATCGATGATTAGCTATGCAGAGAAGTCAAACACATATAGCGGAACATGTGCCTACCAAACAGGACGTCCTAACAGGGTGCTACAGGCAAAGAAGGGGAAGGTGGGACATCACATGTGGAGAGTAGCGTTGCCGGACGGCCAAATACACACGGTCAAGGTAAAGGACGGAACAACATGCATATGGCCGGATGGATGTTGTTAGAAAAATATATATAGAAACCCATATGAAGTGCCAGTGTAGAATCAAAATACTATATAATGCATTGAATTGTACCGTACAATATGGCAGTAGAAATGATCATGCATGTAATTGGTGAAGCTAAGCTGTAGTGTGATCGAATTCTGACCCTGGCAGTAACCAGTACAGCAGGCTTATGTCTCTCAGCATTAATTATCTGCTGGGTTACAGAAAAATAAATGTATGTACATGCATAACCCCTTCCCCTGAGGAGGATGGCCTTGTGAGCTCTATCAAAGATAAGAGTACAACTCCTTACCAGAGAGACAAAGGAACGCATTAAGAAATGAACTGACTACTGTATCGGAACAGTCCAGGGTCCTTGAAACAGCTACAATTACAGAAGGACACTGTAATTGACCAGGTGCCTTGCAAGGCTGTGTTATTCTCATGGTAAAACATTTTAAAAGCATGACCTCAGCACCCACGTATGTATAGACTATTGCGGACCATAGTGATGGAAATGCCCTGTGACCGACCACGTCAGTAAGGTGGGGAAAAGCTGATTGTAAACACTATATAAAGAAATTGCTTACTGTATAGAGTCAGACAAAACTCTCATACTTGGACTGTATATTATTTTGCCTGCCTGTGTACACTACTAAAACGTTGTGAACCCGAGCTTCCTGTGTTATTGACTGTCACTTAGAAAAGCCTACTGATTACTACAGTCTGGTTTTAACAACTTATTTGACATTGTGGTCCTTCTTAGCCGGAATTCCCTTGGTAAGCTACAGGTCAGAGTGCATGGGTGGTTAGACATCTGCGCAGGAGAATTTGCCTAAATGGTTCTTCTTGAATGAAAAGACCTCCGACTGAATTGTTGTGTGTAAAGAGGCTGTCCACTGTCTGATCTGTGGCTGAAAAGCGGAAAACTGGATCCCAAGAAGAAAACGTGCAGTCATAAACAGGAGGCTCAGGTAAGGAGGGTTTGCCTCTTTGTCTCTATTGTAGATCAGGGACCAGACTACATTGTATTTCTGTTAACAGTTGTGATAGCAGGTCAAGACCAATCCAAATAGTTTTAAATCTGGACATAGATCAGGGGAACACAGAGTAGAGTAAATAGTCATTGTAGACACTACAGTGGATACAGGGAAGGAGATACCATGTGGG
>NC_056736.1:500372145-500491657 GCF_019279795.1 Protopterus annectens
GTTCTGTCAATTTTCTAAGTTAGTAAGAGCAATATTTAATATGTGCCCCTATTTCTGGCCCTTTGTCCCCTCATTATTGATGGCTTTCTCCAGATTTCTTGCTCTAAGAATTTGAAAGGTATGTCATGCAAACTAGTTCAGTGGCTGTATTTGAAACATTTTTGAATACAGATGGAACACTAGCACAGAGTCAACACAGTTGCTTCCTACCATGTTGAATCACTCCAGCATGTTTCCTGGATTTATTTGCATGCTATTTGGCTGCTTCTGCAGCTGATTATCATGCCACAGTGTTTAACTGGTGTCCACGGGGGTGCGCACCTGTACTGAATTCAAATTTTTCCATGCCTGTGTGTGCATCTCGCTGCGACTCAGACATGGTGAAAAATCACTGTGTACACTTTATTTTATCCCACCCATAAAGTTGACAACTAAATAAATACTATTTTTCTCTTGCTGTTGTAAAAGCATACCAGATATATGTCCCCTTGAATAAAAGAAACATGTACATGTTTGTTGTAAACTGAATCAAACATCCAGTTGTGGGCTATCAGATTCTAAAGCAAACTTTGGCATATTTAGGTCCCTAGTCATCTAAGATTATATGCTAAAAAATAATATCTATAAAAAGAATGTGAACAACACATTTGGACATTCATTTATAACATGCACTTACTTTGAGCATCTGGTGTAATGGTGATGGAACAGCTGTAGCTTGATGTTTTTGTGCAAGTTTGCAATTCTCAGTTATTTTGTTTTTTCTTTATGAATAATTCCAATTCTTGAATATATCAGTTTTAGGCACAAATAAATATTGATTTCAGTTCTAATATTACAGCATTGCAGTGTATGATTTTGATGCATACTTCCTAGCATTCAGAAAAGGGCTCTGCCAGCAATAAGCCTGAATAATGAACTGCTACCACTGGTGGCAACCCTTTCTGATTCAGAGACAGGTCTAACACCGAAATTCTATACAGTCTGTACAACTATTGAGGTGGGCCATCTCCATGGATGTTTTACATGCTAATCAGGTTTACTGAGAGAGCAGCTTATACTAATTTGCAATGTGCATCCCCAGAAATACTTGCACAAATTATCTTGGTTGTCCATATTTAACAAGCATGGCTAAAAAGCTGCATTTTCCCATTATAGTCAATGGGGAGACCATGTAAAAGGTAAGATCAGGTAGGTATCTGTAGACAGGTAACAGTGTGTGTGTGTGTGAGTGTGTGTGTGTGTGTGTGTGTGTGTGTGTGTGTGTGTGTGTGTGTGTGTGTGTGTGTGTATGTGCATGGGAGCATGTATGTGTGGTGTGTGTGCGCGTGCCTACACATCTGTGTATGTCAGTGTATCTCCCTGTGTGGTCACAGTAGAGGGGTCAATTAAGGGATAGGTAGTGTGTGTGCGTGTGTGCGTGTGTGTATGTGTGTGTGTGCATGTGTGTGTGTGTGTGTGTGTGTGTGTGTGTGTGTGTGTGTGTGTGTGTGTGTGTGTGTGTGCGTGTGTGCATGCATGCATGCATGTGCACGCGCATGTGTGTGTGCGTGTGTGCGTGCGTGCATGCATGTGCACGCGCATGTGTGTGTGTGTGTTTGTGTGTGTGTTTGTGTCTGTTTCTGTGTGTGTGTGTGTGTGTGTGTGTGTGTGTGTGTGTGTGTGTGTGTGTGTGTGTGTGTGTGTGCATGTGTCCGTGCGTGCATGCATGTGTGTGTGTGTGTGTGTGTGTGTGTGTGTGTGTGTGTGTGTGTGTGTGTGTGTGTGTGTACATGCACACATGTGTGGAGGGCTGCCAGCTTTCAAAACTCCTATAGACTAATGAGCAAAGCCTGTAATATTTGGGGGGAGGCACTAGACACTAAGGTGACTATGCCAAGATATATGAGCTGCCATTGGTGATTACCACAGGAAAGAACTGATTAGCAGTAGCGGTTATATCACATGATTAAGAGACAGGCAAATAAGCCATTAAAGAGGTCTTTACTCATTGCAGCTAATCATGTCTCTGAATTGCCCTTTTGTCCATATCAATTTGTGCTCATGGTAGGGCTCTTTCTGAATCTCATGCACCATGTTTGCCAAAGTCAATTTTTTATTGTAAACTGAAGCTAACCAAAACTGGAAACTGGGTTATATCACTGACATTATTTGATATTTTACAGCAAACATTTCTGGGCAGCTTCATCTAATTTATGAATTACTAGGTGAAGAGGGTTGACTTTTAACAGATAAAGAATATAGAAAAATGTTTTTGTAACCTGTTTTGGGAGAGTCTATAAATCATCTTTAAATAGTTCTGTAAAATCTCCCAGACCAAGAACAGGTTTTTAGGTGGAAGAGTTATAACTTCTTCCATTCAAACAGTAAACTATTAGACAAAAAGATTAGTGTTTTAAAGTTATTAGAGGTCTGTAAATTGTGAAAAAGGAAGAAAATGCCCTTGCTGTGATGACATTCCAGCTGTCTTTCATAAACCTTTTAAATTTTCATTGGCAGATCTTTAACACTGGTCTATAACATTTCACAAAGCATTTCTAATTCTTACTCCTAAATAAGGGCAGAACAAATGTAACCCAGGCCATTATAGAACTATTTCTCTGATTAATAGCAATGCAAAAATGCAGACTATGATTTTAGCTAAAAGGTTTCAATGTTGGATTTCCCTATTTTATGAATTCCACATGGAAGGAATTTATTTAAGGTTGGACTGTTGAAGAAAGTTGGCAGAAACTGAGAAAGTTCATCTAGTTTGCCCATGTTTGCAAATGGTCATTTGTAGAGGCCATATTTTTTCACATAGAAATGCACTTGATTCTATCGAATGGTGGATGTTTTTCATGTTGCACTGTTGCAGTCATCACACTTGGGTTATCTGCCTGCAGGTAGCCCTCAGTCAGCCCGAATATCATAGTCTTAGTATTTCTGCGTCAGATGCTGTCGCTTCTTCCATGACGTCAGGTCGTCGGGGGTATAAAAACAGGCAGCTGATGCCATTACATCAGTCTTTCTTGCCGAGGAGGAGCCCAAAGCAGTTCACAATTGCCGGTCGGCCGCTACCTGAAATTTTTGTTTTTCGAGTTGTTAATCCTGAAGTCTTCTAAAGCTAAGTACCCCGTTGGGGATCCTTTTTTCTTGCTCTAACCGATGTCAGGAAAAAGTTAACAATTGTCTTGCTTGTGTAAAGCAAATACCTCACAGAGATCTTCATTCTTACTGCATCACCTGTTTAGGCCCAGACCACGACGTCCCTTGCTGTCATATTTTTGCTTTGTTTAACGCCCGAACCATTCATCGTCAGGCTATTTTTGTTGCTAAATTCTTTTGCTCTCGATCTCCATATTCTGAAATGGCTTCAGTAAGCCATCCGACTACTGATCTTCTGAAAAAAATGTAAGGATAAAGACAGAGACAGACCGCATAGGTCCAAAACTGCCAACAACACTTCCATTAAGCTAGTCGCCTGTCTGCCGGTACTCAGTGAGGTGCCTTTTTTATTGTAAACTGAAGCTAACCAAAACTGGGTTATATCATTGACATTATTTGATATTTTACAGCAAACATTTCTGGGCAGCTTCAGCTAATTTATGAATTACTAGGTGAAGAGGGTAGACTTTTAACAGATAAAGAATATAGAAAAATGTTTTTGTAACCTATTTTGGGAGAGTCTATAAATCATCTTTAAATAGTTCTGTAAAATCCCCCAGACCAAGAACAGGTTTTTAGGTGGAAGAGTTATAACTTCTTCCATTCAAACAGTAAACTATTAGACAAAAAGATTAGTGTTTTAAACTTATTAGAGGTCTGTAAATTATGAAAAAGGAAGAAAATGCCCTTGCTGTGATGACATTCCAGCTGTCTTTCATAAACCTTTTAAATTTTCATTGGCAGATCTTTAACACTGGTCTATAACATTTCACAAAGCATTTCTAATTCTTACTCCTAAATAAGGGCAGAACAAATGTAACCCAGGCCATTATAGACCTATTTCTCCGATTAATATCAATGCAAAAATGCAGACTATGATTTTAGCTAAAAGGTTTCAATGTTGGATTCCCCTTTTTTATGAATTCCACATGGAAGGAATTTATTTAAGGTTGGACTGTTGAAGAAAGTTGGCAGAAACTGAGAAAGTTCATCTGGTTTGCCCATGTTTGCAAATGGTCATTTGTAGAGGCCATATTTATTCACATAGAAATGTATTTGATTCTATCGAATGGTGGATGTTTTTCGTGTTTCACTGTTGCAGTCATCACACTTGGGTTATCTGCCTGCAGGTAGCCCTCAGTCGGCCCGAATACCATAGTCTTAGTATTTCTGCGTCAGATGCTGTCGCTTCTTCCATGACGTCAGGTCGTCGGGGGTATAAAAACAGGCAGCTGATGCCATTACATCAGTCTTTCTTGCCAAGGAGGAGCCCAAAGCAGTTCACAATTGCCGGTCGGCCGCTACCTGAAACTTTCGTTTTTCGAGTTGTTAATCCTGAAGTCTTCTAAAGCTAAGTACCCCATTGGGGATCATTTTTTCTTGCTCTAACCGATGTCAGAAAAAGTTAACAATTGTCTTGCTTGTGTAAAGCAAATACCTCACAGAGATTTTCATTCTTATTGCATCACCTGTTTAGGCCCAGACCACGACGTCCCTCACTGTTATTTTTTTGCTTTGTTTAACACCTGAACCATTCGTCGTCAGGCTATTTTTGTTGCTAAATTCTTTCTCTCTTGATCTCCATATTCTGAAATGGCTTCAGTAAGCCATCCGACTACTGATCTTCTGAAAAAATGTAAGGATAAAGACAGAGACAGACCGCATAGGTCCAAAACTGCCAACGACACTTCCATTAAGCTAGTCGCCAGTCTGCCGGTACTCAGTGAGGTGCATTTGCAACCCCTGATGCCCACTTCTATGGATTCGCAGGCTTCTGCTGAGACCCATTCAGAGTCCTTTATGCCTCAAGAAGCTTCTTCGACTATGGAACCAACGGATGTCTCTATCTTGGATGGGTCCGGAGCTGCTGTGCAGTCACCGGCTTCTGAGGGTGTTTTCCTATCTACCAATGTTCGAATCAAACCGACAACTTCTTTTTTTAGCCAAAACTACCAAGTTTCTTAGGCCCAGGGTATGCACTATGCCTAGAAAACCGATGAACAAAGTGCATGCTCAGGCCTCCATGCCACAAAAACAAATGCTTAGAATGACTGAAGACCTTATAATGCTAAATAGGGGAAGCCAGCCTTCCCCTGCTAAGAGACAAATAATTCAGTTGCCTTCAGATTCTACAGACCAGGAGTCCGATGACTCTGACCTTTCTGATTATCACGACATGCCCTTATCAGCCTATGAGGATTCAGATGCAGAGGAATCCATTCCCTCTGCCTCCCCTCCAGAGGATTTCTCTTTTGGTGAAACCTTGCATACTTTAAGAGAGCATTTCCATTGGGAATGCCAAGACTATCCTCAGTCCAAAAAGAGACTCAGAGAATTTTTAAAGCTACCTCAGCACAGACCTTTAGGTATTCTCCCTGTCCTAGATGTTGTGGATGATGTTTTCTTGGAATCCAGTCTTACTCCAGACACCTTACCTCCAGCCCCTAGGAAACTGAACAGGTACTACCGAGTACGTGATTCCCACAAGTTTCTTTTCAAGAATCCTACTGCTGAGCCAGAGATCATTTCCCAGGGACTTAAAGGTATTAAGGCTACTACAGCCAAAAATCCTAGCCCTTCGGGCAGAGATTCCAGAGCTTTAGACAGATGGGGTAAGAAGGCATATACCTCTGCAACTCTTGCTATCAAGGCATTGAATTGCCACTTTCACATGATGAAGTACCAGCAACATACTATGGATCTCATTAAACAAAAAATGGTAATATTTCCAGATAATAAAGATTTGCAAGAGCTTATGCATTCTGCAAACCAAGTTAGTAAGCATACTTTGCAGTGTGGTTTTGATGTCCTAGAAGCATCTTGCAGGGCTGCAGTCACTTGTTCTGTACTGAGAAGACATGCTTGGCTCAAGGAGCAGACCTTGCCAGATCATGTCAAATCCAAATTACTAGATGCACCTTTAAATAAGGACATTTTGTTTGGCATCAAAGCAGAAGAAGTTCTTATAGGTTCATAGGTTAGTACTAAGCTAACTGCCCTTGCAAGGCACTTTAAGCCTAGCCAATTATCCCTTGTGAGACTCAAACACTGCACTTTGTGTTTGTAAGGCAAACACCTTAACCATTAGGCCACTCTCCCAACTCACAACAATCGAAGAAAAAGCTAAATCTATGCAAAATGTTAAAGTATTCTTCCAAGTGCAACCACTCCTTCACATCAACCAAAAGAAGATGCTAGCTGTACAGAATGCTCTGACAGCTTTCAGATACCTAATCTTTCCAGGAAAACTGCTGATAAAAACAGACAACACCACAGTTATGTGGTACATAAACAAGCAGGAGGGAACCCATTCTTACCCACTCTACAGGTTAGCCATGACTCTGTGGAGCACAGTTTTGGACAACCAAGTCCATCTACAAGCTCAATTCCTGCCAGGCAAACAAAATTCACTGGCAGATGATGTCAGCAGAAATCTCCTAGAACCACATGAGTGGAAATTGAAGCCCAGCACCTTTAACCTCCTGATCCAGAGGTGGGGGACCCCAGAGGTGGATTTCTTTGCCTCCCCCTACAACCACCAGTTAAGCATATTCTGCATCAGGAACCCTCACAGCAGGGCCTGGAAAGTGGATGCCCTATCCTTACAATGGGAAAACCTCTGAATTTATGCCTCTCTCCCTCTGCCCCTTCTCTCAAGAGTACTACTCAAGATAAAAGAAGACAGGCCAAGGACAATTCTGATTGCCCCAGACTGGCCATGCCAGCACTGGTACCCACTCCTGCACAGCCTGACAATGGTGCCACCCTGGCACCTACACCAGACCCATACCCTGCTATCACAGCAGGAGGGACAGATTTTGCATCCACAATTACAAACCCTAAATCTTGCAGCCTGGCTTATTCCTTGAATACTCCACCAGCAACCCTAAATAAACAGGTGCTGGACATCATTCAGCCAGAAGGCCTAGTACTAGGAAATCCTATGCGGAAAAGTGGAAAAGATATTTTTTATTGGATTCAGTCTAAAGGAAAGGACACAGCTGTGCCCTCCTTACCTCTAATCCTGGATTACCTAGCAGAGCTACTCCACAGAGGCCTATCCTCCTCCTCCATTAAGATTCATGCCTCTGCCATTTCAGCTTATTGCAACACTGAGCCACCTCTATTTTATCACCCTCTCATCAAACAGTTCCTGAGAGGGGCTAACAACTTAAGTTCCCCAAGGAGAGTACCCACCCCTGCTTGAGACCTTAACTTTGTACTGGAAAAGCTCACGCTTCTCCCTTTTGAACTTTCTACTTCAGCAGAGTTAAAATTCCACTCTTGGAAAACAGTCTTACTTCTAGCCATCACTTCAGCTAGAAGAGTGCCTGAGTTACAGGCACTGATGGCTGTGGAACCCTTTATTATCTTCCATGCTGACAGGGTTTTCCTCAGGACTAACCCGTCCTTTATGCCTAAGGTGGTGTCCAGTGTGGCCCTAAACCAATCCATCCATTTGCCAACCTTCTTCCCTAACCCTCAGAATAAAGGGGAAAGGATCCTGCACTCTTTGGACGTGCACAGACAGTTCAGGTTCTGCCTTGATAGGACTAAGCCTTTCAGAAAATCTGACCAGCTGCTAGTCAGCTTTGCAACAAGGGCAGAGGGCAAGGCCATTTCTAAACAAACCATTTCCAAATGGATAGCACACTGCATCCATTTCTGCTACAAGCACCATGGAAAACCAACCCCTCAGGGGGTTAGAACACATTCCACTAGGGCTACTTCTACCTCTACGGTATTTCTCAGGGGAGCCCTACCAGGGACATTCTGGAAGCTGCAACCTGGAGTTCTGTACACACCTTCACCAAGCTTTACCACTTACCTATCTTTTCCAAATCCAGGGCAGGATTTGCTACAGCAGTCTTGCAAGGCCTACTAGCCAGCCCTAACTCTTCTTGACTGCTTCCACCCTTCCTCAGCTTTGGGAATCAACCCAAGTGTGATGACTGCAACAGTGAAACATGAAGAACATAGTACAGTTGTGTACACTTACCATAAATGTAGACGTTCGAGTGTATTCACTGTTGCAGTCCTGGTTTCCCTCCCTCAAGCCCTCTGTTTTTCTCTATCTTTCTATCTCTCCTCTCTATGGCTATTCCTAATGGTATTGGTATTTACTTTTTACTGGTGGTGTTCTCCATACTAGCTCCCTGTTTGGGGGCTCCTGACATTTGGGGTAAGAAAAACTGATGTAATGGCGTCGGCTGCCTGTTTTTATACTCCTGATGATCTGACGTCATGGAAGAAGCGACAGCATCCGACACAGAAATACTAAGACTCTGGTATTTGGGTTGACTGAGGACTAACTGCAGGCAAATAACCCAAGTGTGATGACTGCAACAGTGAATACACTCGAACATCTACATTTATGGTAAGTGTACACAACTGCACTTTTCTGTTCCATGTCTTGGGGAATATAGGGAAAGGTCTGAAATTTTAATAATGGCTTGGAGCCCTATATAAGAATCCAAAGATAGGCTTTTAATAAGTAGGGAATTGACTCAGGAATTCTCTTTTAACCATGATACTAGGCAGGCCTGACAACTTTTCCTGTTCCTCTTTATCCTGGCAATTGAAGTTTTAGTGCAAAAATTCAGAGAATTTTTAAATTCTATTGATTGTGAATGGACATTTTTTTACATTGATTAATGATATTTCCATGATACCAATGGACAGATTAGACTTAGTAAAGTAACTCTGGAAGGCTGGAGAATTTTTGAGGAATTTCAATCACTGTATTAACTCCAGTACAACTGGGCTACAATCTTTCAATTGCAAGTTATTGTTGTGGATCTTATTGATAGAAGAACTACAGTTAAATATTTAGGGTTATCTGTTAGGGAATGGAAAGGTGTTTCCGCCTAAGGTTTTATATGTTTTCAGGCACATACTGCTGTTTGTTAGAGATAGGAAATAGTTAAATACTATTCAGTCTATATGTGTGAACTTTATATGGAGAGGCAAGAGTGGCCATACTGCACAAGGCAGACTTAAGGCTATCCATAAAATATGGAGGATGGGGATGCCAGATTTCTCATTGTACACTGTAGTTGCCTTCTCTAACTGATACTTATATTTGCAACATCAATCTACTCTTGATGAAAATGCTATGGAGGAGCAGCTTAGATATAATTTCTTGGTCTGATCATATTTTTACAGGTCATAAAAGAACCATCAGTATTTATCCTTGGGATCTTGAAGATGGGTTTATGAAATTCTCCCTTGATTAAAATTCAGGGTTGCACTGTCTACTTATGAAGTTGGAATGCTAGGAGAATAAAGGCAGTAGAAGATCTACTTTCAAGGCATAATGGGGGACTTGAAGGGTTTAGGAGTCACCATTCTTTTACTTTGGGATTTGATCTTCCACAATGTGAATGGCTGTTGTTTGAACAGCTAAGAAGTGCTATTTAAAGTTGGCTGATCAAAGACGATTCTCTGTTCCATCCTAACATTTTAGAAAATTTGAGCTACCTTGGTTTAACTGTATGAATAGTGGAGGATACATTTTCTTATTGTATATGACATATTAGGCTCAGTAAGGCTAAATATGCTTCAGAAATTGAGAAATTTAGATTACAGTGGAAAGACAAAAACATGAGTCATATGGGGCAGCTTCTGTTGGATGCTTAAGAAGACTAGCCAGTCTATGACTTTTTCCATTAATTTGGGATCGTACATGAGGAGGATCTGTGTGTGGTAAGAAAACTCCTCTTCAGATTTGACATTTAACTGGTTCTGGTATAGGTGCATGCCAGAGCTGTAATAGGTTCATAAATTCATAGGAGGTTACTAGTCTAATGGCCGTTGGGTCCGTACAAGCCTAGCCAAGCTCGACCCTTGTTCCCTTAAGAGTCTAGAGATATGATGTATGTTATAAACAGATATAAATCAACACCAACAGCCCCTATTCAAGAGGGACACAGGTGAAACCCTTGGGGTAAATTTGCGGTTTCCCATACAATCATCCAAGTCATGCTTAAAAAGGGTTAATAAGGGGCTCTGTTTAACCTTTATTGCAAGTTTATTCCAGATGAAAGACAACCTCTGGGAGACATATCTGTCTCTCCAGCAAGTCCTGTTGATGTCACATGCTAGGTTAAGGTCCCTAAATTGAGTGAATCATGTAACATTTGACTTGCATATATGCAGCATTTCCATTAAGGCAAGATCAGAGGTTGCTCTGTATGCAAGGCACAGGTCACCTCTGAGTAGTCTATACAATACAGAATATAGTCACAGAGATTTCAGTCTGTCCATGTAAGACATGTACTGAAGACCATGAATCTTCTTTGTGAGGAATCTTTGAGGTCTCTCCAGTTGCTACAGGTGTCTGTTTAGGTACATACCAAAGAGAATATTGGACTCTGTTATTGGCGTGATGAGGGAAGAGTGCAGGGGGGTTATAACCTCTTTTGTTCTGGAAGCTATGCCCTTGCTTATGAGGTGAGCAACATAGAAGGCCTTACTTACCACTGTGGAGACATGTTGATCAAAAGTAAGGTTACTGTCAACCTGTTTGCCCAAACTTCTCAACACTGAATTAGAGCTTAGGGCGTGTTATTAATATGGCGATCTGCAGGGACACTGTTTTTGCCAAAGGGGACAATAATGCATTTTTTTTGCATTGAGTTTAAAACCATGACTTTGGCACCAATCACTGACTTGTGTAAGTCCTTCTTGTAGAATGCTCCTCATGTGGGTATGCTTTATATGTTTTCCGAATGTGCCAGGGTATGACCTGTTTGGTCAGCTTGTTGGTTGGAATGGGAACTTATTTTTGGAACACAAGTCTCAGATAAATGAGACTCTGTGTTACTTGGTGTTGTAATGGAAAATGTTAAGTGCACAGAAGATGAGAAGTTAATGCTTCTATAGATGGCAGGTTTGGTACATAGTATGACAACTAATGCACAGAAGAGCACCCCTGTTTGGTCATCTAGTACTACTGCTTTCAATAATATAAGAATGTATAACTATCTCCTAAGAGCACAACATGACAGAGTGTTAAGGATAAGTTTAAACACCCTTGGGAAAAGGCTATCAGATATTAACATACTACTGTGTGATTGTTTAGACTGACACCTGGGTAGACCCCATATGTTGTGGGGTTATGGGGGTAGTAACAAGGTACTTAGTGGTGTCTTCCAATTTGTTTGTTTTTCCTTATCATTTGAGAGTGTTGTGGTCTTCTTTTAGTTGTTTTATCTAGTTTTTTGCATAGATGTCTAATATATTATATTATTTCTGTCTTGTTAGTTGCTGTTAATAATTTATACTTCATATTGTACGTCTTGTATATTTTTATCTTAGGTGATTTGTAATGTTGAAAAATAAATTAAATAAAGCAAAATTCTGGGCAGCATTTATTTTACAACTTTCAACACATTGTCCTTTTTTAGTATAAGTGACAATGGTAAAGAGTTTGCTCCATCATGAATTTTTATTCAGCATCATATAGTTGATGGTAGTCTTTCATATTTAAACATAATAAGATATTGATGCATTTTCTGTTTGTCCCCTGAAGAAAAGAATATGTAGAAGTATATTGTAAAATGCATCTACTGGAATCTACTGGAATATGCATACTATTAGAATTTAAAGACCACCTTCGATTACCTTGCATAAGTAGCTATCCAATAATAAGATCTCATCACTGATTTGTATATCTTTACTGTTTTATACATTAAGATTAATACATACTCATTCAATCTAACTGTAAATCCCAAATTATTTCCATTGTATATTATAGCAATAATCCACGCCTGGGTGTGGGTAATGCTGGATTTACCCACGGTTGGCATGGTTTGGTCACGAGGGCGAACCCCGAGTGGCCAAACAAAGCCAACCGTGGGTAAATCCAGCATTACCCACACCCAGAAGTGGTTATTGTTATTATCTAATGACATTATTTAAGAAAAAAAACAATTACTTTTCTTAAATAATGGCATTGTATAATGCCTCCTTGCTGCCCTTCCGCAGCTGACTGGTATTCTGCAGCAGTTCTGATGTACTGTGCATGCGTATGCCTACACAGTACATCAGAGCTGTGGGCAAAAGCAATGGAGAAAGCAAGATCTCCGTTGCTTTTTACAAACTGTCTTGCTATGTTAAAGGAGTTTAACATAGCGAGACAGCTTTAAAAAAGCAACGGAGAATCGCTGTTGCTGTTTCTAAAGCTGTCTCGCTATGTTAAACTCTTTTAACATAGCGAGACAGTGTAAAACAATGGAGATCTTGCGTTCTCCGTTGCTGTAAAAAAAAAAAAAAGAGTTATACTAATGGAAAAAGGAGGCCAGACCTTTTTCCATTACTATAACTCTGATTTACAACGTGCACTCTGACCAATCAGTGTGCACATTTTGGAATATTAATGGGGGGTTGTTGTATAATTAGTTAATATAATATCCATCCATCTACAACCTCTTTTTTCCATTTTTACGCATGGGGTCAGGGTATCACTACAACAGTGACAATCATCTAGAGCCAAGGTTTACACCCTCAGGTGGTTATTAACTATTGACTATTTACTAAATAATTAACTATTAGTTAATATAATATTAATATTTCATAACTGTGAGAGCAGAGCTAGCTATGATGTGGTAAGCTTCAGTTCTCTTGTGACTCTGGCTGCCATAATCTTTATTCATTGTTGTCCTATCTAAGAATTAATTTTCTCTTATGACTTCATTACACCTGTCTGTGCAGACTGGGAATGTTATTTAACTTTTTTTAGAGGGAAGGGAAGATGGTAAAATACACACAACATTTGAAAATGTGAACCATTTTTTTAAAGGCTAGTAGTTGCCACCAAATACATACTGTTAAGGAACTTCCCTATGTGGAGTTTTTACGTATTTCTAGGTTGTGTAATGATCAAGATATTTTACAGCAGAAATTATATAGAACTGCAAATATGTTTAGAAATAGGGGTTATGATATTAATTTGGCACAAGAAGCTTTAAACTTGAGTTTGTAGTAGAAATTCTGATTTTCAAAATCTTGGTGGTGTGGGAAAGTATTATGGGCAGGATGTTTTAGAAAATGTTTTTTTTTTTTTAACTACATATAATATTTAAAGTGATCAGCTTAAGGATGTAATTTATTATTATTGGGGTTTTTTACTTAAGTTTAAATAACTGGTAGGTATTATAGGTAATGCTCCTGTATTTTCTTACAAAAGGGGCCATAGTATTAAAAATATAGTAGTGGACAGTAGATTTAACCAGTCTAAGGATAACTGGGTTGGTAAGCCCAACAAGGTTGAAACTTTTTCATGTAATCATTGTATTAGTTGTAAATATATTGTAAATACATTTTACAAGATTAATGGTATTTCTTTTATGTCTACAAGAACATATTAGAGATATAAATAATGTTAAGACAGAAAGCCCTATTGATACACATTCTAAATTGTATCAGAATAGTGATCCAGCAGGGCTCAGAGGTACTGTTTTAGAAAAAGTCAATGTACAGGATAGATGTTTAGATATAAAAAAATAATTGTTACATATATAATTGTTATATAAGGAGCTTGTATTTATTTTAAAGTATGCAACCCTGACCCCTGCTAGACAATGTAATATGTAATCAGAAGTCCGTGATTTAATTGTTTAATTAAATGATTATAGGTTCATAAATTCATAGGTGTGTACTAGGCTAATGGCCCTGGAGCCTTTAAAAACCTAGCCCATAGGATTACTCTGACATTGTGCCACCTGACCTTAGTTCCCAGTGCCTCTGTCAAGTAGAGCCAATGGAGTGATCCCCAGGTTGAATTTTCTATTTCCCATCCACTCATCAAGGTTTCTCTTGAAGAGGGCCAGTGAGGTGCTCTGTTTGGCATGCATGGGAAGTCTATTCCATAGCATGGACAGTCTGTGGGTTATGAACCTGTCCCTCCAACATGTTCTGCTGATTGTGGTAATAAGGCTGTAGTCACTGGAGCATGTGGTGCGGAGGGACTGGGATTTCTTTAGATGTAGCATTTCTAACAGAGCTGGTTCAGACATGGCTTTGTATGTCAAGCAGAGATCGCCTCCAAGTAGGTGATATGAGACATAGAATAGTTGGAGTTTTTTGAGTCTGTCCATACAGGACAAGTGTTTAAGGCCTAGAATTTTCTTTGAGAAGGATCCTCTTTGTTGCAGGTGTCTAGTGAGATACATGCCAAATGGGGCATTGTACTCGATGATTGGCCTAATGAGGGAAGAGTAGAGGGAGACAATGACCTCTTTCTTCCTGGATGCAAAACCCTTAGTAATGAGATGTGCCGAAGGACTTTCTGACCACAGTGGCAATGTGGTCGTCAAAAGAGAGGCTGCTGTCAACCTGTGTTCCCAGATCTCTTATAACACCTTCTGTGTTCAGTGGACTACCATCGATGTGGTAATTCATGGGAACCAGGTTTTTCCCAAAGGGATAACGACACATTTTTTGGCATTGAGCTTAAGGCCATGGTTCTGACACCAGTCGTTGGTCTCAGTGAGGCCTTTCTGTAGGATGTCAACATCAATTGGGGAGTTAATAATACCTCCCAACTTGCAATCATCTGTGAACTTTGTCAGCCAAAGACCCTTTGTATTGGCCTGGACTTCAGAGAAGTAGATACCAAACAGGAGAGGATCCAGGACCAAACTCTGTGGGACTCCACTCATGACTGGTCAGCAGTCTGACTTGGAGTCCACTACTTTCACACTGTGGGTTCTATCTGTGAGCCAGTTTGCAACCCACCTTGTGATATAGGGGTTGATGCCCAGCTTAGTGAGTTTTTCTATGATTCCTGAATGGAGAATTGTATCAAATGCATTGGCCAGATCAAGGTAGGCTGTATGAACCACCTTGCCTTCATTCATAGCTCTGGTGATTGACTCAAAGAAGTCTACCAAGTTGAGCAGGCATGATTTACCCTTCACAAAACCAAACTGTGTGAGATCCAGAGTTTGGAGATTCCCTATATCCTTGTTTATTAGGTCCATGATGATGTGTTCCATAGCTTTGCATATCAGACTCGTCAGGCTAATGGGGCAATAGTTCCCAGGATTTGTAGTCACTCCTCCTTTGTGGAGAGGCATGACTGTAGCAGTGCACCATTCAGTAGGGACAAAGCCTGAGGTGAGGCTGTGATTGAACAGGGCACACAAGTGAGTTGCCAGTTCACTCTGTAGTTCATGTAGAACACAGCCAGGGATATTGTCAGGTCCCATGAAAGCTGTATTCATGGCCTTGGACAGTGCTGTTTTAACCTGTGCAGCAGTAATACTGGGTGCCTGGCAATCTACTGGTATTGTGATTGGTCCTTTGGAGGGGTAAAGTTGGCACTGAATCTGTCGGCCAGTATATTGGCAATATCTGTTGGCTCAGTATAGGAAATACCATTGTGCAGTAGCTCAGTGCAAATCTGGGTATTGACATGGAGATTCTTTACATAACTATAGAAGGCCTTGTGGTTGTCTTTACTATCTGCTGCAATTCTATTTTCATAGCTAGCTTCAGAGGATTTGATGAGGGATCTCAACTTTTTGTTGAGGCTGATAAGGGAGTGTTTCCAGTCTTGGGACTTCACCTTATTCTGCATCAGTTTCCTCCTTCTGTTGTAGAGTTTGTTTATGGCAGGGGACCACCAGATTGGCTTCCTTTTTTTGTAGGAGAGCATCTTGGTTCTACTGGGTATAGTGAGATCCATGCATTTGTGTACGTGTTTGTATAGTGCATTGGTGTTTGATTCGGCGGTCATGCAACTATTCTCCATTTGCATGGGTGCCATGAAGTTAGCCACCTCTGTTTTTAGGAGGCCAAAGTTAGCATTGGAGAAGTTTTTCATGGTGGTTATCTTTGCAGGGAGGGTGGGAGGGAGGTGGATTTCCAGGGTGATTAGTTTGTGGTCGGATCTAACCAGGGAGGAGTTAACTATTGGTGTAGAACAACAGTTTCCATGTTAGTAATGACCAGGTCAAGGATGTTTCTACCTCTAGTGGGGGCAAGAATGAGCTGGTCCAGGGCATTTGAATTAATGAATTCCAGGAAACAATGGGCAAGTGTATTGGAACATGAGTAGTTTTCCCAGTTAATGGAGGGGTAGTTGAAGTTGCCCAGTATGAGAGTGTTAGGTTGGACCCTAATATTCTCCAATGTGCTTAGGAACGTGGAGTGTGAGTCTTTGGACATTGTTGGGGACCTATAGCAGGCTATGACCTGAATTGCTGTCTTACCCAATGTTAGCTGCACCTGAAGTATCTCTGATGCATTATGTTGGGCTACCAGTCTGGCGGTCAGCGCATCCTTTATGAATATGGAAACACCACCGCCTTTGGAGCTTCAGTCCAAGTTCTGGGGCCAAAAGGTGTGGAATGAGTTATTACCTGGTAGTGCAGGGGTGCTTTCTGCTGCCTTGAACCAGGTCACTTTTACAGCACAACTGTCGATGTCCTCCATTTTATGGAGTGCTTTGAGTGAGTACATTTTCAGAGGTGTAATTGTTGATGTTATTTAAGGTTTGTTTTTTAATGGTGTTTTTACTCCTTGAAGGCTTCTTTGAGCTGAGGTGCTAGGGTGTTTGCATTTACAATAAATATGGTTTACCGGCCCTTGTTGTTTTTTATCTTTATTGTGTGTTGGTCGCAGTAATAATATTATTTATCTTGTCTGCTATCAGCATTTTACCATAACAGCAAGTTGTGACAGACTGACTATAAGTCTAACTGTCCCATTATGGATGAACAGATAGCTCACTGCAGAGCTGGATCATGGTCAAATGGTGCCCTAGACAGGGTAATAGATCACCCCCCCCAGAGCAGCCCCTCATGCAGCAACCCCCCCAACCATTCCAGTGTTCTGTTATGTGGCTATTTCTCCCCATTTACCATAAATACTGTTCAAATCTGTCAGTGTGCATACTGTTTTCTTATTTACTTCTACAATGATTATAGATATTGAAATAAAATAGCACAAACACTTACAGGCATTTGTTGAACAAATAATACAGTCTCACAATGAAAACAGATTTAGCACGAGCAGTAAAGTTGTCTGCCCTTGAACTCACATTCATTGAAATGGCATTAAAACCCACATTCAATGAAAATGCATTTGGCCAGTGAGAATTGTCTACCTCTTGGCTGTTTTCAAACCATAGGCTCCTTGCACACATTTTTAGGGCCATGCATACATGTACGTGTTCTTTGATTCGCCTTTCTGATTGTATAAATTATATTTCTTGTATAATACAGCAGCACTTGTTAGAATGTGTTTTAAATTTGTAGTTTTGAATATTCTTCCAGTAAGCAATAAAATAAAATGTATGAAACAATAATAACAAAACTACCCATTTCAGAAAACTTCCACCATAAAAGGCCACTCAGACTTCTGTCATTACAATCCACCAATATCAGCCAATATGCATAGTCTGCAGTAGAAAAAGTCATCCGAATAATTCCACATTAAAGAAATCTGTAATTAATGAAGAGGTTGCTACTGGCAAACAGTTTTACACTTCAGTGTTTCATCTACAAATTCAGTGCCTGCTGCCCTTGAAGAATTAATCGCCTGTGTTAAATTACAAAAAAAGGATAAGCTGGTAATATTGCAATAGGGAATGACTGACGAACTGACAAGTTCATAGTTAATAGGCATTTCATATAAAGGAGAGCACACTCAGGAGTGCAGGACTCCTATCAACCCTGAAAATTCAACACATAATCAGTGATCAAAAGGACACTGCAATATCAGCACTCCATCTACATGGTGTGGGAGTAGAATCCACAGCCTTCTGCACCAAAGGCAATTATGCTACTAACACTGCTTTCAAGTTCTACAGCACAAACAGCGACTGCCATTTGCTAAACAAAATAGTTGCATATTGAAAACAGACTTAAGATGAGCAACAGTAAACTTCTCTTCCCTTGAAACTCACAATTCCATGAAAAAGCACTGAAATTCATAATGCCCTGAAAATGTACTGAAATGCAAACTCACAATTCCATCAGCAGTCTGGTAGTTGGTGTAAAGGATTCAGGCTCTTGTCTCCATTGAAGCTTAAAATGTCTTCAGCAGTTTGATAGTTGGTGTAGAGGAGTCAGACTCTTGTCTCTTATAACCAAGTTAACAGGGTCAAGCCTGATCGATTAGCTAACCTGCCTCCCCTACCCCTTAACTAAGGCATTGCATACCATACCTCTCAATCTCTTAGTGCAAGAAATCTAGACACAAAATAAAATAATGGGGATACAATAGTACAAAAATAAGGACAGATTTTAAATATTGCTCTTTTTAATTTAGGAAGTTGCTAGAATAACAGTATTTGTGTTAGCATGCATTTTCTGAAGGATATTAAGTCTGACACTCATATCTATATGTATCTATTTATTTATCTATATATATATATATATATATATATATATATATATATATATATATATATATAGTTTCACTTTACAATCCCAAAATACTGAAATATCAAAATTTAGTATCCAGAGACTGTAAAGCCGAAAACTGTAAATCCCAAAACCCTAAAAGCGGGAAATTCAAATTTGCAACTACCCACATAAACACTACACACACAAACAAGCACACATACATCTTCCTCCCTGCACTATAAACCAACAAACCACAGACAAACACAGCAAAACAAACACAACCGCTAACCCTACAAATAAGCAGGGGGGCAAGCCCCCCTGCACCCCCCCCATTTAGGGGGGCTGCACCACCCACACCCCCCCCTACTTATATATACTAACTCCGAGGTCGCATTAAAAACACAAACACACAAAAATCACCACTACACACTCTACACTACCCTTGCACAAACACACATCACATACGTGCAAATACCACCACTCGCAACACTTAAACACTCACAATCTTACTTACCTACCCCAACCCACACCTCAGACCTCCAAACACACTCACACACACTAAAATCCCTACCCAAAATCCCTATTAAATCATTACTTACCTGAATCTCCAGCTACATCCACACCGCAGATTCGACATTTCCGCATTTGTCATTTCCACACTCAGTCTTCTGACCTTTTGCGCAAGTGCAGTTTCGAAACTTCGGTCTCAAGCTACTGAAGTTCAATATTTCAGTAGCTTGAGATTCTGAAGTGTAACTCTCTCTCTCTCTCTATATATATATATATATATATATATATATTGATATATATATATAGATATAGATATGCACATAGATATATATCTATATCATTATTTAGTGATTTCAGTCCTCCATGATTTGCCAGAAAACCACATATTTTATGAGAAACAGACCAAAACTGTGAGGCTAAATCTGAATAGTTGACAGGCATGTTAAACCCACACACACACACACACACACACACACACACACACACACACACACACACACACACACACACACACACACACACACACAGACACACACTTTCTCTCTCAATGGAATGGCAGTTTAAATTCCATGTGCAAGTGTTAAATGTGTTTACATCTGCATTGCCGTATTCATGGTCCTCCTTAAAGAGGAAGACGCCACCACCGCAGTATTAAGAAGTGTTTTTTTTCTATTATATTATCAATTAACTTGAATGTTAGTGTGGAAACCCCATGGCCAGTGCCCCCTCAAAAAGCCACAGGGCCATAGGCAACTGCCTATGTGCTGGATCCCACTCTGTTTCACTGCAGGATTGAGACCTTACTGCAAAAACATTGCCAGTTTCACAAACCTAGTTGCAAAAATTCTTGGAGACACAAAAAATTTAAAATAAATAAATAAATAAAAACTTGGCAAACAAGTGTGGATTTTTAGAAAAATAACTGAACAAGCTTTTATACTTGACCTGCAGTCACCCCTTCCTTACAGGAAAAAGCCTATCACATCATCAGGCCTCCTACCCTTACTAATGCCCTCTGCCCTCTAATCTTATTTAAGGCACTGAACTTTGCTGATCAGGTAATTTATTCCAGAGAGCTAAATAAAGCAGAACCCTCCCTAATGTGCAGGAGTAGAGTCTGACTATTTCAGAACGTTATATCAATAATAGTGAAGAACAGCAAATCTTTCACATCATCCTGCTGCTTGTGCTGTAAGAATAATATTCTCACACTATTTACATATCCTATAGTCTTACTGGTAAAATCAAATGCACATCTGCAGCTCTTTAGATAAGGATCTGCAGTTATGAAAGGGCAACTTAATCCTAGAAGAGGACAACAATGGCTCCATTAACTGGCCTCATGTTACTTGAGGAACTAAAAAAGATGAGTGTGGCACATCTAAGCAGATCCCTTGCCTTGACAAGTTTGTGGCTGTCATAACCCACACATCTTCTACCTCTTCAATGTCTGTAAAGAATCATCTTATAGCAGATAATTCAGAGTCCAAAATCACCAGCCTTGAAGCCAACTTGAGTAAGATGTGTCATATGCAGCTATTTGACATCATAGACCAAACTACTTTGCCTCACCAGCTACATAAGCTGCTGAAGACAACATGGACAATGCTCTGGTTAAGAATAAGAGTGATCACAGAGAAAGCAATGATAAGGACACTTCAGATTGGGGGTTACCTGTGCATCAGATCTGTTTAATACCCTGGAAAAAGTAGCATAGGCCACCTAGACCTCACATTAAGTAAAAGGTACTTACTCCCTCACTGAATTCAAAATCCAACAAATTGCTGACATCATAGATCACATTTATTTATTTATTTTTAGCTGCTCTGCTACATACGAAATCCTGACCCACAATCAGGTCATCTATGAATGATTTAGCACCTGGTTCCCTGTGAGTATACATTAAATATCAGGTGGTTAACTCTCTTATTAAATGCAAAATTTTGAAACAGTGATCTAATAATTGTAAAGCTGATGTAATTTCCTTGCCAGGAGCACGAGAATGCTTAAAAAAGATATTTACAAGCTTTAAGAAATTTTTGGAAAGGGTGGATGGGACCAAGTTGAACAAGTGTCCCAAATGAAGGAGTAGCCATCTTGGTCAAGGCCTCATTAGGATGCATACTACTTAAACACTTTATGGAGACAGGGGAAGCTAATCTATGCTGTTTTTGATGCTCAACAGGACCATATTTTGCAGGACTGTATATATATAGCTATATCCACTGTGCTTAACTTTTCACTGACTTCCTTATTGCTGTATATACTATGGACTTCCTTTCATTCAACTACATTTTTAATTGACAATAATTTGAACGTACCCTTAATTCTGTATGAGACAGATTAATCTCTTCCTCTGTAAAACATCACAGAATACAAACAGTTAATGTGCAAGCCATGCATTAGATGGGGGTTGAGAGATTTTTGGAGTGATTAATACCTTCAGGATGATAACTATATTTATCTTTTCAGGGTCCAGTAGTTCAATCAGATTTGATTACTGGCTGATATACGTAAGGATACTACCCTTTGCAAAGAGTTCAGAAATTGTACACACCTTCCTGAGTATGTTTTAGATTTCCAGCTTTGCAAAAGTAAAATAAATTGTGATGGTTTGTCCTGCTTATTATAAAATCCCCAGAGATGTGTGACCATGTGAGAGAGAATCAAAGCATACATTAACAGAAATACCTTGCGAAGTTTTCCAATAAGGCTTGGGTGAAAGTTTCTAAAGACTAAGATTCTTTGTTTTTGTTTATAGGTCAATATATATTGATAACAATATCACAACACTGTAGCAGCAAGTACAACCTGCCCAAGCAGTATGAAAGAAAACTAGATTTTCCCCTGAATTCAATAAACTCTGTGTAGGTTTTCAGCAAAACCTTCAAGGAGTGTTTTCATTTATGTGATCTTGCTCATCGCACGGCATCATGCCATGCATATTAATGAGGTGCGGTGTGTAGAAGCAAGGTGTTGTAGCTCACACCAGTGTTGCTGGCCATTAAACCTCTAATATGAATGCGGGTCATACCTCTCAATCTTTTTAGTGCAGGAAATCTGGACAAAGACTTTAATAATAGTGGGGACAAAGGCCCAAAATAGGGACCAATTTTAAATATTGTTCTTGTAAGCTTAGAACATAGCTAGAATAATAAGATTTGTGTTAGCATGCATTTTCTGAAGGGTATGAATTATGAAACTGAAATGTTTGCCATTATTTACTGACCTTCAGTGATTTTCCAGAAAACCAAAAATTTTACAATGAACAGCCAAAAATATGAGGCAAAAATCTGGGCAGTCTACAAAAATCTGGACAGACTGCACAAACTGGATGAATGGACCACCCAGGTTGCAGACATGACTCAGACAGCCAAAAACATAAACCAGATGCA
Organism: Protopterus annectens; assembly: GCF_019279795.1. Lineage (NCBI taxonomy): Eukaryota > Metazoa > Chordata > Ceratodontiformes > Protopteridae > Protopterus > Protopterus annectens. The sequence continues at coordinate 500,394,551 of NC_056736.1, forward strand.
TTCAATTAACACTATTGGCCATTACACAAATATGGTAAGTGGCATTGCACTGCAATTAACAGAGAGAACCTTACAATGAAAACTAAGATAGGGAATGTCATGTAAGTAATCCTGTGCAGCAGGTGTTAATTGCAGGTCTCGAGTGCTGATGATGTAGTAAAGGGTGTGCAAGCATTGCTTTACTGTTGTGACATTGCAGATTATAGCAAATAAGTGCAACATACACAACCATTTTCTCAACCTGCTTGTGGCAACTGCTGTAAGTGTGGGACTACTGTGCACATGGTCAAGGGTTCGAATATAGCATATTCCATTCACTTTTAATGTTGCTCCACTTCACATTATAGTCACTCTCACTTATAAAACTTGTCATAGTGCAGCAGTTATTAATATTTATATGTGTGATGTAAGAGATACTTATATTGTGCCAGTTATTTATTTGCCTATACATTGCCCATTTATTATCAAAATTATTATTGTGGGAAAACTGTGTACTATGTTCATGCACATATATTTCTGCTATTTGGACTGCCATGGCCTCCTCATTTGACTAATACAGTTTCACAAGTGCCTGTATATCAAATAACCTTGAAAATGCATTGCTTGCCACTGTTGCACATTTACATCTCTTACTAACATGCAAACACATTGCCCAGCAGTGTGCACTCTCAACTATCATATTTGCATGATAGTACATGATACACAACTTTTTCAAATGTTGGAAAACCAAAAAGTGCACACTCTCATTAAGCACGATACATGCAATTGGTGGGAAAATATCAGGATACAAATGCAATTAACAGGAAATACTCATTCTACATTAGGCTTGATCTATGGTAGTCATGTCTGGTGTTTGTGGTGAGAGAGTACCCTTTTGAGTGCAAAAGTTTGGTATTCAGGACTCCAAAGTCTTTGTTGGACTCCTAGTTAGGGATCATGGACTCCAGTTGCCACAGCTGGACTATTTAGGCTCAGAATACAAGTTTGAAGCCTGGGATAGAATTGCCAGGGCCTTCACCAGTGCTACAGGTATCTCCCACAATGGTGAACAATGCCAACAGCATATTGATGACTTCTGGAGGAGGAAACAGGATACCCTTGACTATTGGATAGGGGAATTTAGTATGGGGGACACCCCACATATGTGTAAGTTTCAATTACAGTGACTAATTGTAAGAGTTAAAAGCTGAATATAGTCAAGACTGGTATTCATAATGATATTCTGTTCTGTTCTGTTTTTTCCACAGCTGCCATGGAGCAAGCATTGAATGTGAGATCCCATGCCACGCGATTGGCAAGGCTGCAAGAAGCATATGGTATGTATGCATCAGAACAGTAATGTTATTGTAGCATTAAAAGTTAAAGATGGCATAGTTGGTATTTAATACAGTTGCATTAAATTGACAATGCATATCTCAACTGTAAAAGAAAGTATGCATGCGTTAGTCTGTAGCACAAAGCAACAGCTCCATATTCTCAAATAACAGTGAGCATGCATCGCTAAACTGTAAGAGGAAAGAATGCATGCAGTAGTCTGTAGGACAAAATAACAGCACAGTATTAGAGAGTAGTCATCAGCTGTGCATTCAAAAAACCACACTTCCCAAATATACTGTTAGGTTTTTATCATTATTGCAATGTAACTTCAGACCTTTATACTAGTGGCACAAATGGTCTGCTGTAAAGTGCAATCAGTATAACTGGAACATGCATATGTGCACTATATGCTCACATCAAGGAATGTTGGCTGCAATCTGTACTATAGTGTGAATCTGATATTTACTGTGTAGTCTTAAAAGTAATAAAGAAATTTGTTAGGCGTTTGTAGTGTTAAAAGTAAAGGTAACAAAATAGATTCAAATAATTGTATTAATGCTTTGTGTGTCACATATGAAGTTACTAATGTTTTCCCTTTTTTGTCTATCACCACAACGCTTATCTTCTCTTTATTTATTTATTTATTTATTATTTTTATTTGTTGCACCCCCCACAACACAGTGGGGTAGGCCTGACCCAAAGGATCCTCCTGACCCCATTCCACCGGCTATAGCACCACTGCCCAGCATGTCTGGTGTTTGACCTGGCAGCAACCCCTCTGCTGCCCGTGCACTACCTGGCCCCTCAGGTAGTTCTGGGGTTGCCACCTTTCATTGTGGCTAAAACCAGAGTAAGGCCACACCCTTCGTATCACCAGTAACCTTGCCCACCCCACCCCCTCTCCCGCCCATTTTGTGATGTCACCATGACATCACCTGACAGGGAACACCCTCTTTTTTCCATTCCTGCTGCCTGCTTTCAGCTGATTTACTATGCTTTTCTGTAAAAAAAAGCATAGTAAATCACCTGATTTGCAAACTCTGATAGTCTGTTTCCTTTTTTGAAACAGTGTTTTAAGGACTAGAGGAGAATCAATTTGATTTCCGGATAGTCCATAAAAAAACGGAGGGGTGGCAACCCTAGGTAGTTTTGTCCTGGAGAATAGTCCTGTGGTTCCATCTGGAAGAAGTGGCAGAGGTGGTGATTTTACAACCTGAAAAGAACTGCCAGGGATGGAGTGGAGGATTATGTGCCGCACTGTGGGGGTACACCTATGCTGGATGGAGCATCTGCACTCCATCCTAGTTCGAAAAACCCAAAAGAGATGCACACATCAGGCACTGCAGCCAGTGGCACAGTGAGGTGACAGTGATAACAGTCCAGTTTGTGAGGACTCGATTCTCACTGTTACCCAGCTTGACGTGCATAGGACTTCAATTTCCCCTCCCTCTTCTCAGCCATGGTGTTCACCAACATCCCTGTGTCTTGTCTTGTATGTATTGTCTTTCTGTCATTTATTACTCACCTACCCAAATTACCTGACCCAAAGATACCTACATTCCTTCTCCCTTCCCCATCATTACCCCCTCTCTCTCTCTCTCTCGTTCCCTCTGCAAAAAAAAAAAAAAAAAAAAAAAAGGGAAATGTGTCCCATACATACTGTAGCTCTTCATTTCACAATTTCATACACATTTCTTCTTGACACTCTTGATTCCATCCAATTGGCTATATAACATGATTGTGTTGTGGCCACCTCTCTCTTTGGAGGTAACAGTCCAAATTCAGCTAATATTCTGCATATATGATCATGTTTTACTGTTGAAGAAATGGATAGCTATGGTTCTTTCCTATGTCTTCTGCTCATTCCTGCCCTCCTTTCAGTTTGTTTTTCTCCACGCTTGCTCTCCATTTCACCACTTTCCTGTCTTCCCTCTTTCTTTTCATTAAAGCATTATTGCACAATGATGCAATTCACGTACCAACTCAACGATTAACAGCAACAATATAAGTAAATGTATTTAAAAGTATCATACACACTTGTGAAATTACTACAATGCATTAATAAGTGCTTCCACAAAGTCAGTTAAGTAGCAGCTTTATTTTATATAATCAGTAGTAGTTTTCACAGTTAGCAAGGATTTCCTTTTGTACTCCCCCATGCTTGTTCCCCATATCACCAATGTCATATCTTCCCCATTAATTTTGTATGAAGCATCATTGCACAATCCCCAGTAATGTTTTATAAGGCATTGTTGCATGATTCCAATTTAGTTTTATAAAGCATTAGTGTGGGATGGTGCACATCGCACATCATCACTAAGCAAAGCTAATGCTAAATATATTCAGTGTATTTGCTACAGCTGTATTCCAAACCAGTATCATCTGACCCCAAAAAGGAAAGGATCATTGCATTAGCAGAGGATGCTACAGACTCAGTTGAGTAGCAGGTATATTTTAGAGACTGAATAGCAAATGGCAGAATTAGCTGCTGTTGCATACACCTACTACTTAGCAGACTGTAAGGCTGCAGGTACTAATTCACTTAATACAGTGATGTCTGATGAGGGATGAGTAAATTGGAGTTATAACATCCTTATTCTTGGATGCTATGCCTTCACTTATAAGGTGTGCAATGTAAAGGGCCATCATTACCACTGTGGACACATGATGATCAAACGTGAGGTTGCCATCAAAATTGCATTCCCAAATCTCTCACTACCGGGTTAGATCATAGGGGGTATTATTACTAGTATAATTTGCATGGACTTCTCCTTTGTCAAACGGAATAATAGTACATTATTTTGTGTTAACTTTAAGTCTGTGGCTTTGTTAATGATCATTTATTTATGTAAGCACATTTTTGTAGTATGGTGACATCGTTTGTGGATTCAGTGATTGCACCCAGTTTGCAGTTGTCAGTGAACATGTTGAGCCATAGGCCATCTTTTTTTTGCCTGATATTCTAAGGAATACATTCCAAACAGTAAGGAGCCCAACACAGACCCTCATGGGACAGCACTGGTAACAGGTCTGCTGGTAGAGTTGGAATCCCCACCTATGACAGTATGCATTCTCCTGGTGAGCCAGTTGGCTACCCATCCAATGATGTATGGGTTAATCCCCAGGTGGGTGAGTTTCACAATGATGCCTCAGTGAAAGATTGTGTTAAAAAGCATGGGCAAGATGAAGTAGGAAGTATGAACTTATTTAATAAATAAAATGCAAAACGAGGTGGCTAAAAGCTGTAAAATATAATTTTAATACCAGGTAAGTGCTTTCACACCAAACAATGCTTCCTCAGACCACTACAAAACACTCATTACGTCACTATATATATATATATATATATATATATATATATATATATATATATATGAAACAGTTCATCAATTAAACAATAAATTAGAGCAATCAAGATCTAAAAGTCAACTCACATCTCTAACTCCAAGTAATATCTCATATATACATATCTGTACATAAATAAATCGCATATAAAAACAGTAATATATATACATATAAATGCATACTGACTGCATATATAAGAAAAAATTACTAAATATAGCACATAAAATTCATATAATGCATATATAAAACACATATTTCATCTCGACGGTCAAGCTTTTAAGTGTGGTTTAATGAAAGCCCTGTCATTAAGGCCAGAGATTCTATCTGCTTCCAGTTCCAAAATTCACTTTAATCACGTTGTTCTGTTAAGTTCATCAAATCTCCTAATCTCAGACTAGATCTCAAACATTCTATTACTCTAAAACTGAATCTGTGTGTATAATTAAACATGGCTGAGTGTTTAGCAAGTGCACTTCTTTCTATATCATGGTTCCTTATAGCTGCCAGATGTTGTCTAACTCGTTCCCTCAACGTCCTATTTGTCATCCCTACATAAAATGAGGTACATAAATTGCAAGTAGCTAAGTAGATTATATACTTGGTTGCACAATTAGCAGAGACTCTAAACTTATAAACCTTATTGGTCTTGGGATGTATAAACTCATTGTTTAATGACTCATGAAAATACATCTAGAACTAATTATAGTAACAATGGAGTGAAAATAATACTAGAATATTCTAATAATGTAGATTGTGTTAGACAAATTATTAATAAGAATTGGTTTATATTACAAGCTGATACTGAAATCAAGCAAGTAATTGATAATAGACCATGCTATAGTTACAGAAACAAAAAGAATTTGAGGAAACTGTTATGTCATACAAACAAGTCTTACGAAGTAGATGTAAGAGGCTTACAAAAGTGTGGATGTTGTAACATTTGCAAAGTGCTAGCATTAGATAATGAGCTTATACATCCCAAGACCAATAAGGTTTATAAGTTTAGAGTCTCTCCTAATTGTGCAACCAAGAATGTAATCTACTTAGCTACTTGCAATTTATGTAGCTCATTTTATGTAGGGATGACAAACAGGACGTTGAGGGAACGAGTTAGACAACATCTGGTAGCTATAAGGAACCATGATATAGAAAGAAGTTCACTTGCTAAACACTCAGCCATGTTTAACTATACACACAAATTTAGTTTTAGAGTAATAGAATGTTTGATATCTAGTCTGAGATTAGGAGATTTGAAGAATTTAACAGAACAATGTGAATTAGGGTGGATTTTGGAACTGGAAGCAGATAGAATCCCTGGCCTTAATGACAGGGCTTCCATTAAATCACACTTAAAAGCTAGACCCTTGAGATGAAATATGTGTTTTATATATGCATTATATGAATTGTATATGCTATATTTAGTAATTTGTTTCTTATATATGCAGTCAGTATGCATTTATATGTATATATATATTACTGTTCTTTATATGTTATTTTTTATGTATAGATATGTATATATGAGATATTACTTGGAGTTATAGATGTGAGTTGACTTTAAGGTCTTGACTGCTCTAATTGATTGTTTAATTCATAGGTTCATAGGTTGGTACTAGGCTATTGGCCCTAGGGTCTATACAAGCCTAGCCATAACAATTCCCTGGCTATTTCTTTCCACAGTATTTACTTCCCTGGACCCCTGTCTAGCAGGGCAACTGCCATGATCCCCGGGGTGAATTTCCTTTCTCCCATCCAATTGTCAAGGTTCCTTTAGAAGAGGGCCAAAGAGGCTCTCTGCTTGATATGTATGGGCAGTCTATTCCAGAGTCTGGGGAGTCTCTCGGTCAGGAACCTATCCCTCCAGCATGTTTTGTTTATTGTGATGTCAAGGTTTAGATCCTTGGAGTGTGTGGCTCTGAGGGATTGGGATTTCTTTAAGTGTAGTATGTCCAATAGCTCTGAGTTTGACATGGCCTTGTATGTTAAGCAGAGATCACCTCTGAGTAGACGATATGTGGCAGAGTATAGCTGGAGTTTTTAAGGCGGTCAGGATAGGGCATCTGCTTTAGGCCTGTGATTCTTTTAGTGAGGTATTTCTGTGGCCTTTCCAGTTGCTGCAGATGTTTTGAGAGGTACATACCAAATGGGGCGTTGTATTTTATAATGGGTCTAATGATGGATGAGTACAGTGGGGCAATGACCTCCTTTTTTCATAGGTTCATAGGTTCATAGGTTCATACTAGGCTATCTGCCCGAGGGCATTTACAAGCCTAGCCCATCGTTTTGTGGCTTACGCCACCCCTTTAGTATGGGGAACTATACCCATTATTTTGCTGTGCCTCTGTCGAGCAGTGACACTGAGGTAATCCCTGGGGTATATCTGCGATCTCCCATCCATTGGTCAAGATTTCTCTTGAACAAGGCCAGCGAGGTGCTCTGCCTCACATGTACCGGGATTTTGTTCCACAGCATAGGGAGTCTTTGGGTGATGAATCTATCCCTCCAGCACGTCCTATTAATAGCCGTGTCAAGGTTTAAGTCTCCCGCCCTTGTGGCTCTGATGGATCTAGATTTTTGGGGTGAAGCATATTCATCAAATCTGGGTTTGACATGGCCTTGTATGTTAGGCAAGGGTCACCTCTGAGCAGGCGGTAGGCGACTGAATAGAGCTGGAGTTCTTTCAGTCGGGCAGCATAGGACAGATTTTTGAGACCCTTTATCCTTTTGGTGAGGAACTTTTGTGGCCTCTCCAGCTGCTGCAAGTGTCGGGTCAGATACATTCCGAATGGGGCATTGTACTCAATCATTGGTCTGATGAGTGATGAGTAAAGGGAGACTATGAGCTCCCTTGATCTAGATGAGAATCCCTTCATGATAAGGTGGGCAATGTAGAAGGTCTTCCTGACTACTTTAGCTACATGGGTGTCGAATGACAGACTACTATCAACCTGGGTCCCCAGGTCCCTGATAACTTCTTCTGTGCTCAGTGGATTGCCACCTATTTGGTAGCTAGGGGTAACTTTGTTTTTCCCGAAGGGTATGACTATGCATTTTTTTGCATTTAACTTTAGGCCGTGGCTCTGGCACCAGTTATCTATTTCTGTGAGACCCTTCTGAAGGATATCTGTGTCAGATGTGTTTTCTACTATGGCGCCCAGTTTGCAGTCATCTGCAAACTTTGTCAGCCATAACCCTCCTGTGTTTGCTTGTACTTCGGAAAAGTAGATGCCAAACAAGAGTGGGCCCAGGACTGAGCCCTGTGGGACACCACTTGTGACAGGCTTTGAGTCTGACATGGCGCCAGCAATTCTGACCCTGTGGGTTCTGTCACTCAGCCAGTTTGCAACCCATCTTGTGATGTATGGGTTAACATTTAAGCTGATGAGTTTTTCAATGATACCCGAGTGGGGTATTGTATCGAAGGCCTTAGCCAGATCGAGGTAGGCTGTATGGACTGCTTTTCCCTCATCAATGGCTTTGGTGACTGTTTCGAAAAAGTCAACCAAGTTTAAAAGGCATGATCTGCCTTTGACAAAGCCAAACTGGGTTGGATCCAAAGTCTGCAAATTCCCTATGTCTTTATTTATGAGGTCCATTATGATCCTCTCCATGGCTTTGCAGATAAGGCTTGTCAAGCTAATGGGCCGGTAATTTCCAGGGTCGGTGGAGGCACCGCCTTTGTGAAGTGGGACCACAGTTGCAGTGCGCCACTCCTGGGTGCGTATCCAGAGGTAAGACTTTGATTAAACAGCTGTCCTAGCTGTGGGTTTAATTCCTCATTGAGTTCGTGGAGCACACAGCCGGGGACACCATCAGGTCCTATGGATGCTGTGTTTTTTGCTTTGGAGAGAGCAGTTCTCACTTGGGCGCTGGAGATGTTTGGGGGGCTGCAATCGTTTGGTATAGTTATCTCTCCTTTTGGGGAGGGAGAAGTTTGCACTGAACCTGTCAGCCAGTATGTTGGCAATGTCTGTAGGATCAGTAATCTTCACATCATTTTGAACTAGTTCTGAGCATATCTGGGAGTTTCCTCCTAGGTTTCTAACATAGCTAAAGAAGGCCTTATGATTGTCTTTTGAGTCTTTAGCTATTTTTCTCTCGAAATTTGCTTTGGATGATTTTATGAGAGCTCTTAGTTTTTACTTATAGTGATCAAGGGTGTCTTACCTTTTAAGGATTTTGCTCTATCTTGTAGTAGCTTCCTCCTTTTGTTGTAGAGTTTGTTTATGGCTGGGGTCCACCAGACTGGACGCTTGCCTTTGGTACAAAGAGTCTTTGTTTTGCTTGGGATTGCCTTATCCATGCAGTCTTGCAGGTGCTGGTAGAAGGCATTTGTAAGTGATTCAGCGGCTTGAGTACTGTTTTCCGCCGGTTCGGGGGCCTTAAAGGAGACCACACTAGTCTTTAGAAGTGTGAAGTCGGCTTTTGAGAAGTTCTTTACTGTGGTCTTTTTTATTTCATGTGGGGGTGGGATGAGGACCTCCAGCGAGATTAGTTTGTGATCTGATCTCACCAGTGAGGGGTATACTTCCGGTGTTGAACATTGTGCTCCCATGTTCGTGATGATGAGATCAAGTATGTTATCTCCTCTTGTGGGGATGGTAACTAGTTGTTCCATGGCATTTGAGTTTATGAATTCCAGGAACTTTTGGGCTAGGGTGTTTGGGCTTGAGTAGTGTTCCCAGTCTATATTAGGGTAATTGAAGTCACCTAGTATGATGGTGTTTGGTGATACATTTATCCTCTCTAGTGTTTTCAGGAAGGCCATGTGAGGTTCCTGAGTTTGTGAGGGTGGCCTGTAACATGCTACAATTTGCAGAGCAGTCTTGCCTACGGTTAATTGCACCTGGATGGTCTCCGATGCATCATGCGTTGCCACCAGTCTTGAGGTGTGGGTGTCCTTGATGAATATGGATACCCCTCCTCCTTTCTTGGTATTGTCCGGATTTTGGGGCCGGAACGCATGATATGAGGTAAAACCTGATAGCGCTGGGGTGCTCTCAGGAGCCTTGAACCAGGTTTCTGTCACAGCACAGACATCGATGTTCTCCATACTGAGAAGGGCCTCGAGTGCGTGCATTTTGAGATTTAGACTTCTGGCATTGAGCAGCATTACCCTTAGTTTTTTTCTTTTTTGTGTTCTAGGGTGGTAGGTTTAGAATTTGAGCCTTGCCTAAAAAAGGCACTATGGGGGTGGCAAGAGCCTTTGCCATTATCCGGAATCCCAGGGGTGACAGGTGCAAGCCGTCCCTTGCGAAGCAGCGTGGCTTGTCCAGCATGTCATCCCAGGCAGACAGATACTGGATCCCCTTTGAATGACACCAGTGTTTAAGCCAATTGTTAAAGCTGATCATCTTATCTCTGTATTGTGGCATCATTCTTGGTGAAGGTAGGATACTGCTCAAGGTCAGGGTCATACCTGCCTGGGCTACATAATCAGAGAGCTCCTCAATGTCTCTTTTCATGTAGTCCAAGGAGGTACGTCTCAGGTCATTTACACCAGCGTGGACAATGACTGAGTCATATTTGTACCTGCTGTTGAGAGACCTGAGTGCTTGCGTTATGTGGCGGATTCTAGCGCCCGACAGACAGCTTACTGTGACCTTCTCCTTACTCAGTCTGGTGAGCGGGACGTCAGTGTGTCTGACTATGGAGTCACCAATGACTAGTGTGTCTGGCATTGTGTTTGGCCTTAAGGGCTGTGACTGTTTGACACTCTGGATGAAAATCCCTTAATAATGAGGTGTGCTAAATAGAAAGATTTCCTGACTGTTGTGGCGATGTGGTTATCAAAGGTGAGACCACTGTACACCTGTGTGTCTGTTTCATATATACATATATATATATATATATATATATATATATATATATATATATGTATATATAATGATGTGATGAGTGTTTTGTAATGGTCTGAGGAAGCATCGTTTGATGTGAAAGTGCTTACCTGGTATTAAAATTATATTTTACTACTTTTAGCCACCTCGTTTTGCATTTTATTTTTTACTTATTGTTGTGCTATTGAGGTCCACAGTGGCATCATTGTTTATTGGAGTATGAACCTCTTTGCCTACATCCAGGGCTTTGGTGACACTCTTGAATAATCCCACTAGGTTTAACAGTCAGTGATCTGCCCTGGACAAAGTCAAAGTGGGTCAAGTGAACAGTTTGATGGTCACCAATGCACCCGTTGTCAAGGTCCAAGATAATTCTCTCCATGGCTTTACAGACAAGGCTGGTCAGGATTATGGCTGTAAAGTTCCCTGTGTCAGTTGAGGGACGCCCTCTGTGCAAGGATATTATAATTGCTGTTTTCCCCTCTTCTGAGACAAGTCAGCACTATTCCCACAGAGGCTACATTTTTTGGCATTGACAAGTGCAGTTATGACCAGTTATTTGGAGGTAATAGGTACCGAACTGTTGACAGGTATGCTGTGTGGTATGATCGTTGAAAACAGGTGTGTGAAATTGTTGCCAAACCTGTGTGCTAACAGGTTGGCTATGTCCTCAGGTTCAGTATGAGTGATACCATCCACTCTGAATTTGTTGCAAAGCCAGGCTTTCCCTTTTACATTATAGATATAGCTAAAGAACGCCTTGTGATTATCCTAAGATATGGCTGCTAATTTAGTTTCCTAATTAGCTTTAGAGGACTCTACAAGATGTCTAATTTGCTTTTTCAAGCTCTGGAGGGTGTTCTTCTGCTGAGACTGTTCCCTCTTATTCCCGGACATCATTTTTTTTGTCTTCTTGATTAATCTATTTATGCTAGATGTCCACCAGTGCGTCTTTTTCTTCATGAGCAAGTTTTGATCCATTCTGGCAAAGCTAAGTCTATACAATTGTAAAGGTAAACAGTCTATACTGTCAGTGGTGGCAGTAGGTTTGAAACTATGTATGCCATCACTTAGGAGGCTATAGTTTGCTTTCAGAGATTTTTCCACCTTTTGTATTCTGAGGGGGGTTTAGGTATGATTTTTACATTGAACGTGACTGATTTATGGTCAGACCTTACCAGGGAGGTTCTCACACATGGGGTTGTGCAGCGATCTCCCATGTCAGTGAGTACTAGGTCAAAGATATTCAAGTCACTTGTGGGAGTGTGGACTAACTGTTCCAGACCATTCATGTTTGCAAGGTGCAGGAGCCTTACGGCAAGCATGTTTGAGCTCATATATGTATCCCAATTGATGGAAGGATAGTTAAAGTTACCCATGCCTAGGGTGTCTGGCTGTATTATGGGTGACTCATGTAGGTCCAAGAAGGCGCTGTGTGGTTTTCATGGTTCATGTTGGTGGACATGTAGCTAACAATGATGTGGAGGGGCATTTCTCCTGCAGTTGATTGGACTTGTAACTCTAGGAAGTCATACTGCTTAACTAGTCTTGTGGTGTACTTGTTTTTTTTATGAAGATGGATTCACCTCCTCCTTTGTTTTTTTTTCATGTTAATTTTGCGGCCAGAATGTGTGGAAGGCATTATAGCCTTTCATGGTCAGAGTACTCTCTGCAGCCCTAAACCATGTCTCTGTGACTGCACAAACATTGACATGTTCTGTAGTAAGAGGTGCCTCCATTAAGTATAGTTTTGATTTTGACTCCTAGCATTAAGCAGCATAACACTGAGTTTGTCTGTTGAGGATATTTTTATGTCAGGAAATTTGTTCTTATGACATTGTCTAAAAAAGCCACTATGGGGGAGGCAAGTACCTTGGCCAGTAACCAAAAGGCAAGAGTTGACAAAAGAAGACCATCCCTTGAAAAGCAGCATGGTCTGTCAACCATATCATCCTAGCCTGACAACTACTGTATCCCCCCGGAGTGACACCAGTAACTAAGCCAATTGTTGAAGTTGAGAATTTTTTGTTTGTATTGAGGCATCATCATGGGTGAAGGTAGAATGCTGCTTAGGGGTATAGACATACCTGTCTGGGACACATAATCTGAGAAATGAGTCATATCTCTCTTCATTTAGTCCAGTGAAGTATTTCTCAAATCATTTACTCCAATATGGAGTACAACAGAGCTGTAACTGTGGTTGTTGTTGAGAGACTTGAGTTTTGCGTGACTTTGTGGATCCTGGCATCTGACAGGTGGCTGACTGTGACTTTCACTTTGTACAACCTAGTGAGGGGGTATCTGTGTCTCACTATGAATTTGCCTATGACCAAGACATTGATTTTGAGGGGTTTTGCCTTTAGGGTTTAATGGGTGATAAGTCATGGGAAATGGGAATGCAAAATCTGTCATTCTATCAACTTTCTAAGTTTGTAAGGACAAAATTTAATGTGTGTCCCTAGCATACCTCTCAACTGTCCAGGTTTTCACAGAATGTCCAGCTTTTTGCCTCCTAGTTTTAGCCTATTACTCATACAATTTGTGGTTTTCTGACACATTGCTAGTATAATCTGAGGATTAGAGTCACTAAATAATGATATGCCTTTGAGTTGCAGACTTCATGTCCTTTAGAGAATGCATGCTAACACAAATTCGGTTATTCTAGCAAATTTCTTAGTTTATAAGAGCAATATTTAAAATGTGTCCCTATATTTGGCCCTTTGTCCCCACATTATGTTATGCTTTGTCCAGATTTCTTGTGCCAAGATGTTGAAAGGTATGGTCCCTAGCTGTCATGCTTTGTCCCTACATTATTTATGGCTTTTGTCCATACTTCTTGCTGTAAGGGTTTTAGAAGTATTTCAACTGTCCAGATTTTGGTAGAATGTCTAGCTTTTTCCCTCAAAATTTTGGTCTGTTCCTCATAATATTTGCAGGGTTTTTTTTTTTTGCCATATCACCGGAATCTCAGGAATAAACTCACTAAATAATTACATACATTTGTGTTTCACACTTCAAATCCTTTAGAAAATGCATCTTAAAACAAATCCTATTATTCTAGTGCATTTCTAAGTTTAACAGAACAATATTTAAAAGCTGTCCCTATTTTTGTGCCATTTTCCCCTCATTATGTCAGGCTTTATCCAGATTTATTGCACTAAGAGGGTGAGAGCTATGATGTATACATCCCTGGTGATCATTGTGGGATTCCATGCAAATCTGTGGATCGTATGTGCTCTCCTTTATACAGACTCGATATCTGTGTTTGTTTACAAGGTTTCATGGCCAGCAATACTGTTGCGAGCCACAAAACCTAACTTAGGCCAACTATGCCTTATTAATATGCATTGCTGCATGCTGACCACCATCTCAGTTGCAGATATACTCCATGTAGGCTCTGTGCAGAGCCTATATGGAGTGCAAAGAATCCCAGGGTATATTTTATTCATTAGAAGTGTTTATCAAGGAGAATTACTGATAATTGTGAACTGGCACACTGCAATTTAATATCTATCCTTTTTATTACCATTTCACCTAAAAAATACAAAACCATTTCCGTTTATAGTCAGATTTAATCAGGTAGCGCAGATTTTTTCATTTTGATACAAAATGTCAAATTATTTCGGAGATGTAACTGTATTATAGGAGAGAGATTATCAGAAGGCCTTTGAAGTCATTAGAATATGACAGTCTTATAATGTGGAGAGTATTGAGGAATCCTGAATCTTCAGTTGTTTATTGCCTTAAAAACCCTTAGTTACCAAGACAGATTAAAAAAAAAAACAATATGCTTATATTCTCCCCATTCTGGAGATCTACTCCTGGAATTCATTGCTTTCGAAGACCACACCCTGATGGATCTTTTATGCCTTAACATGAAGAACAGTTATGCAATCATTGGAACCAAAGATATGAGTCTTCACCAGCATATAAATAAAATATATCAGAGGGATAGATACCTTACCTAATGTTGCTCCATATCTAGAACAAATTTCCCCCATATACTAAACAGAGTGACACCCTTTCTTCCTTAATGACTAAATTTAATGATTGGATACCAGCAAGTTCATTCCTGATCTGACATGCTTCTTCCTCCTGGAAGTTGGGGGGGGGGTACCTCACGAGACTGGTATTTGGCAAGGAGCACATGATCTTCAGACTTACTTAACTTGTAGCTCTTAAGATTCTATAATCCCAATGTTCTATTTATACCTAGAAGTGAAAACACAGGTGAGTGAATTCTTTCTTAGCCTACTTACCAGATGCCCTGGAAGAAAATGGAATTCTTTTGAACTCCCATACATTTGATATAAGGATGGAAAATAAACAGGAAACAGATGAATCAGCCTGTCACACCATTAGATGCACTCAGTAAAATAATACAAACATCAGTCTTATTAAAAGATAATTTACACCTTGCTTTATATTTACCTATGTTTACTACAAAAGGTCTAGAGGTCACATGGATCAACAGATAGTTAATATTTTTTTAGAATCTTAGGCCCATAGACACTTGTCACAAGGTTATAAAGTTTTTGATAATGATATATTAATGTCATCTGGAGACATCAGAATGGAATTTAATATTGTCCCCAAAGTATTTTTCTACATATGTCCAAATCTGTCTGAAGGTTGGAACTCCCACTGAGTAATAGTTCTGCATCAGGCAGTCAAGAAACAATTAAGCACCCCCAGTACAGTTACTCTCCTGACTGACTAATGTTTTGTAGTGCAATTACTCTCCAAAGACAGAAGAATTTTGGGATAATGGAAGAAGTTTTTGAAACTAAGATGTAAAGAGGATAGTTGAAAAATTATACAAATTTCTAATAACTCGGTTAATAGTTTGCAGAACACTTTTGTATATACATTGTCTATCATTATTTCTTGATGTCATCAGGCTCCCTCTGTTTTGTAAATGTGGTAAGGATAGGGCAGGATATTTGGGTCAGGTTTCTTGATACTTTATAGGCTGTACCAGTAACAGATTGAAGTGGAAAAAGTAATGCAAGATATCTGATGGATATCTTTGCTCCTTACAAAGGAATTAATTTTCCACATGCTTCTCTTAACAATATGCAATGTCCAAGGAGATACTCAAATGTTAAAATTTTTATTAGAAGATGGCCAGAAATGCATTGCATGCTTATAAATCAATTTGTCTGCCCACTGTTGTATAATGAAGAGCACTAACAGAAATACAGATAGACCAGCAAGTAGGGACTCAAAATTAAAAGCTGCTTTAAAGTGTATGAGGATGCTATAGTAGATGTGTAAGGGTCAGGAGTGGATCGGATATATTTATTTAACTTAGTTTTTCTTTAAGTTAGATATGGATACTATAACCATAAACACTAACAGTAACACAAAACTGTAAAACTGTAACACACAGTATGTGAATGTGGTTTTCTAGCCAGATGAAAAAATATGGCAATTAACTGAAAGAACATAATTTTGAATGCTTTACTTGTTACAGCTCTCACCTCGCTTTCTTGTTACTTACAATAATAGAATAGTCACTTATTTATCTTTGTGGGATGTGAGTCCATCTCAAGTATCCTACAGATACCTAAAAGCCCTAACAATTAAAGAAACTTTAAAGTGCTGACTTTTAAGTTTATCAATTGACTGCTACATTTGCAAAAACGTTTCAGTTGTTCACCATTAATAAAATCTAGCTTTGTGGGTAAAATAACAGGTTGGAGACTTTCCGGCATCAATGTATCATCGTGTTTGACTTCCTTAGTGGGCTCCTTATGGCTAGTAATGTAGTATTAAATTCTTTGTGTATATGTTTCATGTGAATATTCTATTCATATTGTTAGTTTATAGTTTTTTGTGATTGATGTAGTCCACTGAAATTTCCTAAACTCTTCATTCTTCAGTTATATAGAATTTCTGGTATTTTAGTTATATCAAAGAAAGTCGATAAAGCTTATTTTTCTTCTGGAAATGTTATTTATTTTATTTATTTATTTATTGACACTTGGTGATTGGGAAAGCCTCATTGGGTCAGGAACCCATTTTCAGCAGAGGACCAAGGAGTAATGCATTAACAATTACAGACCTTTACACATTTCTACAATAAAGAATTGAGTTGCTAACAGTATTTTTACATAAGTAAGATAAGATTGTGTCGATTCAATACAATAATAGAACATACAATAGCTAGACATAATGACAGAGTATTAGTACTTATTACTTTTTTCAAGTAGAAGGACACAGAAATTAAACATATGAAGGTAGAGTATAATAAATTAAACATAGATGTATAATTTTTTTATGTTAAGGACAGTAAAATAGAAAACAAAATCTAGAATAATGTTGTGTGGAAACGTGGTTAACAAGATAGATATACTGTGTAGTGTGGAATACATTAATTGTAGGAAATTTATTTAGAAGAAATAATAATAATGATACTTAAATAATTTACTTAGATAATGCCTTAACAGCAGGTAGGTAGAGAGATAAAAGACCTAATAGAGGAGATGAACAGAAATGGAAGATAGAGTGGGACCAGAAATGGGGGGGGGGTGAAAGGAAGGATAGGGGTATGAGAGGAAGGGGTGGTAAAGAAGTCAGGTAATAAGAAGTATATGAGGACTGAGTATGGTGGAGAAAGGTCAGTGATTGTAGTAGGTAGATAAGGGTTAGTTAGGGAGTTAAGATAGTTATCTATTAGGCAAGGAGCGAGGGCAGATACGAGTGTTGAGAAGGTAGTTTTTTAGTGTAAGCTTTAAAGCCTTTGGCGATTCTATGGCACTGATATTTGTAGTTAGGGCGTTCCACTGTTTAGCCATAGCATAGGTGTAGAGATTATAACCAGCTCTTTTGTTAGGTCTGTATATAGTTATAAGTTGTTTCTTTCTAGAAAGGAGGGTTCTGGAGGGAATATAGGAATGTAGAATAGGTTTTAAGGCAGGGCAGCTTTCTGGCTTGTACATTTAAGGCAGAGGATTAAGGCGTTGTGCTATTAATGAGCTGCTTTCTAAAGTACTGGGTTTGAATCCCTGAGCTACTATTTGCCTGTTTTATGAATCTGAGCAAGTCACTTAACCTAGCAGCATTAGTGTGTTAACCTTGAAAAGACACTTCCTTTTAGTGAGTAAGTTTACCTGGATAACAAAGATGAGTTGTAATTACATCTAGAAGCTTGTAGTATTTTGGAAAGATGTTCAGAAATTGTGGAAGCAAGATTTTCAAGGACTGATACTGAAACAATTAAGAAAGGCTTAGTGCAATTCTTTATTTCTCCCTTTCAAAAGATTTTATTGTTAGGATGGCTGAACATTCAAATTTGTGTCACACATTAATTTCAAGTATTTTGAGGAAAAGCTATTCTTAAAGCCTGTTGATAGAATGCTGGGAAGAAAATATCATTGTGGTATATCATGCTTTAAAGTTTACATAACAGAGAGAATTATCTTGCTCTCGTGTTCACACTTTCAGCACATTGGATAATTAGCACTCTCCAGCACTTGCTGTTTCTGTAGGGGTTACTGGTTTTATGGGGTCGGGTTGCTAGCCTGAGGCCCAACCCTCCTCATAGGGTGTTAGAGAGAGTTCTAGGAAAAAGAAACTTAAAAAAATACTTAGTAAGCCTTGAGCAAGCTTAAAGGTTTTCTGTCTCTGATGATTGACAAATAGTCTGCTCTGATAATTTTCATTACATGATACAATATAATGTTTACCAGCTCTAGAATAATTCTGCTCCCATATTTTTATGAATTTGGAGAGGCTCAAAGGTAGAGTAAGGAAGATATTTTTTCCTTTTATCTTACTTTGATTCTCCATCCTACTTACTGTCTAATTATTAATAAATTATTCATTTCCTTGCTTTTACTCTACAAATGTTGTAGAAAAAAGTGAAACTAGACCCTAAACTCTGGTTAAGGCTGTTGTATTTTTGGAAGAACTAACTATGATGTAAGAAACAGAAGTAGAGAGACTTCAGACAGGTATGGTGTTTTATGAAACTTGCAGCCAACTGTGCTGCACAAAACCCCTTACTACAACAAATAAGGATCATGCTGAGCCATTTGTAGAAGTCTGAAAGGTGCAAGATCAAACAAAAATAACTCTTGTCTAAGATACAAAAATATATATAGTGCATGGTGCACTGTAATTATGATCCAAAGAGAGAGAAATCACAGCCTTCTTAACTTCTTTCTGATATTAAAAGGTGCTTAATTTAACAAGCTTCTGCTAAACACATCTTCTTCTTCTTTCGGCTTTTCCCGGTTAGGGGTCGCTACAGTGGATCACCTGTCTGCTCATGATTGGCAGTGGAGTTTTTACAGTGTCGAGTTGACAGCCCGGCGCCCAACCTTCCACAGAAGGCACACACACACACGCACTCACACCTAAGGCCAATTTAGATAAACACATCTAAACACTGTTGATATCTAATTTTGCACTATAGTGTAACAGCAGCCAATGACAGCTACCACAGAACAGTGTCAGTAGCAAAATCTGTTTAAAAATCTGTTACTTCATTCTGCCATTGGTTTAAAAAAAAGTGTTGCAGAGTGAAATCGTAACAGTTTTTAAAGGCATTAGTTAACAGTTCACTGGCAGTGCTAATTGTTAGTGCATTGAGCATAGTTATTCCATTCTGATATTTGGAAAAAGACAAATGAGTTGATATCTACTATAGCGTGAGACCCTAAATTCACAAATGTTAAACATCCCCTGCTTAATTTGCTAAGGTTTGGTCTCACACTAGGTAAACAAAAGAAACAAAGTGCAACTACAGCAAAATCACCAAATTCACTTAGAACTGTGATGGTTAATAAAGACTGGAAGATACAAATTTAGCGTAAAACAATTTAATTTCCGCTTTTGTCTCACCAAGACTTCATCAGAAAAGCAAATGAAACAGTAAAACTGAAGCAACACATCTTAAATACATTCCTGTTACAAACAATTAATCAAGTAACCAGTGAAATTCACATTAGCTCAAAACCATTCATAAATTTAAAAAGAAATATATCTTGCAACCATTTCAATCTCCTAAGAAGAAGTATAAAAAAACTTTACTACTAGACACTATATAATAAAAATTAATAATAAATAAAGGAAAAAGTAATTTTACATTTTCCTAATAGTCAACGTACCCCACATCAAGCATATCATCAAGTGGTAGGTCATTTAATTTGTAAAGTAAAAGGTTTAGTATATATTGCTTTGTGCAGTGGATGTGAAGCATTTTATGAAGGAATGACCACACGCACCTTGATGGAAAGAATGAGAAAACACATGTATAGCATCAAAATTAAAGATGAGAATAATGCCCTGTATAAGCATTCATTTGTCTGTAACAAATTTAAGAAGTTTTTATTTTTAGTTTTGGAGGTAGTTAAAGCAGATCCCAGGGGAGGAGGCTTTAAAAATGGGATAGAGCAGAGAGAGACTTCTTGGCAAATAAAGTTGAGGGCAGACAAAAAGCCAGGATTAAATGATGTAATAAATATCAAATGCTTCTTGAAATATAGAAAGTTGACTATCAGGAAAATGTAAATTTACTTTTTTCCTTTATTTATTATTATTTTTTTATTATATAGTATCTGGTAGTAAAGTTTTTATATACTTGTTCTTAGGAGTTTGAAATGGTTACAAGATGTATGTCTCTTTAAATTTATGAATGGTTTTGAGTTAATATGAATTTCATTGGTTAATTGATTAATTGTTTGTAATAGGAGTCTATTTAAGATGTGCTGCTTCAGTTTTACCATTTCATTTGCTTTTCTGATGAAGTCTTGGTGAGACAAAAGCGGAAATTATTTTTTTACGCTAAATTTGTATCTTCCAGTCTTTATTGACCATCAGTGCCACTGTTCTCACACTAGGTAGTCAAATCTGCCAGTACTGACCAACAAAGACAAAGGGAGAATTAAAAAAAAAACAGATTTGTTTCTGCCTGTTGTCCATAAAAGTACTGTATCCCTGACTTCCTATTATGAATTAACAATAGCTAGAATAACAGTATGTCTGTTCTCCTATATTTTCTGAAGAATATAAAAGCTAAAACCCAAATGTATGCCATTATTTAGTGACTTTAATCTGCAGATATGACCAAAAGACACAAACATTTTATTAGGAACAGACCGAACATATAAGGCGAAAATCTGGATAGTCTGCAAAAATCTCGACAGTTGAGAGGTATGGCAAGAAAAGTGTGACTACAAGAGACTGTGTTACACTATCATTCTGGCACACTCTGTGAGTCCTTTAGAGCCTTGAAAGCCTCAAGACTTTGATCTAGAGAGGAATTTCTTGGCATCTGGAACTCATAATAGGCAGGTAATGATTGGGGACCCACTCATAATCCTGTATATGACTTTCATAGTTGTGAAACAACTTCATGCTTCTGCTCTGTTTTTTTTTTTTTTTTTTTTTTGTATAACTGGTAGTACTTGGAGCAGATAAAGCTCCATAAACTGCAAAAAACTATGACTGTGCAACACCAGTGATAGCTCTTATTACATTTTTTAAATAAAAATAACAAAGTCTTTTATCCGGAACATCAGGCAGTTCCGCATTAAACAGATTTTTTGATTGGCTCATATACTGGCATACGGGCCAATAAAAAAAAAAAACAAAGTGGAGACTGTTTCACCAGGATTTTAACTGGTAGTTTGGGACTCGGGATTAGGCTGCTGAACCTGAGACAGTTCCGCTCTGGCATCCCTGGGTTAGCCTCATTAGGCCAATAGCCTCTTTTCAGGGGAGACACTTGGTGGATTTCCTATTGACTAGGGGGAAGTTTTGCCAGTGCTCTGCAGAACATCTCCTACTCTTTTCAATAAGTGCCATGGGCTCTTTCATATCCACCTGAGCTACCACTATCTCAGGCAGATGAGGCCTCAGTTTAATGTCTCATCCAAAAAGCAGTTCTTGACATCACTGCCAAGATTCAGCTCTCAAGCTTCACATTTCTCTGCTCCTGAGGTAAATTTCTTGGCACCCATGTCTTGAACCCAAAGTACGTTTGTTACAACTGGAGACATGATAATTTTCTTCTATAGGTACCAAGGGCATTCAGTTTATATGTTAGCTACCTTTGTATTTTAGTAATATTTTTCTATTGATAATTAGTGTATACCCAAGTAGTAAAGTATGCATCAGAAGGCAGACTGTTGAAATGTGACTTTTCAATATAAATGTAAGAAAGATTCTGAAAAAAAATGACGTTACTTGCAATTCACTCAATACATCAACCTAAACCATCTTTTCTCTCAAAAGTAGCATGGCTTTTGGTCTTGTGACAGTACATCCTTAGCTATCTGGACCCTCACTGTCAATATTCTCCATGGAATCGACAAAGGTCTAATTACTGGAGCCATTTTTATTGGCCTCATCAGAACATTTGACCCTGGTGATGAATCAGTTTTCATAAACCATCTCACCAAAATAGGCATTAGCAATGACAAACTGACCTGTCTGGAAAACTACCCCTCTAACTGCTACTTCCTAGTGACTTTTAACTCATTAATTCCTCCATCAGTCCTTTTGATAAAGGAGTGCAGCATCCTCAATCTCCATGCTGTGTTGCAGTTCAGTATTGATAAATGACTCTAACTATCGAATGCAGGAAAAGAACCTACAGACTTCTGATTTTCCACTCCCGCCATCAAAGACAAGTGTGCTACCTGTTAGGGCACTCACACATAAATAGCTTGTGTTTTATATACATATCATACCTCTCAACCTG
This sequence comes from Protopterus annectens, assembly GCF_019279795.1. Lineage (NCBI taxonomy): Eukaryota > Metazoa > Chordata > Ceratodontiformes > Protopteridae > Protopterus > Protopterus annectens. Next base: position 500,416,760 of record NC_056736.1, read on the forward strand.
GAATCATCAAAAATCTGGACAAAGGCCCACAAAAATAGGTACAACTGGTAAAAAATCTGTACACTGATTAACATAAAATTTGCAACATAATTATGTAACCCCAACCACCCCAATGGGAGTGTGGGAGACTAACTTTTAAATGCAAACTGAAGAACACACAAAATATGAAACACAAAATAAACAGAAGAGCAATAGTGTTTTATTTATATTAATATTTGAATTTGTATCAAACTTTGAACCTGTGCAAAACTAAAATACAATTTTCTTTTATAAAAATAAACTGTTTCTACACTAATATTAACTAACACAAAATATAACCAGACAAGAATACAAACGTCAGTAGTTTTAGACACATCTACAACCCTTGCTCACATATGCTACTTTTAATTACAGTTTAACAGAGGTCTTCACCACTCTTTACAGAACATGTTCTTTAATTTTACTGTGCCAGATATTTAATATATGAGACTCTCAACCTCAATATATATATATATATATATATATATATATATAATTTATTCATTAATTCCATTTTCCTATATGCACTTAACCACATCGCCACAACAGTCAGGAAATCCTTCTATGTGGCACACCTCATCACGAAGGGCTTTTCATCCAGAAAAAAGGAGGTCATTGTCCCACTGTACTCATCCCTCATTAGACCCATTATAGAATACAACGCCCCATTTGGTATGTACCTCTCAAGACATCTGCAACAACTGGAAAGGCCTCAGAAATACCTCACTAAAAGAATCACAGGCCTAAAGCAGATGCCCTACGCTGACCGCCTTAAAAAACTCCAGCTATACTCTGTCGCATATCGTCTACTCAGAGGCGATCTCTGCTTAACATACAAGGCCATGTCAAACCCAGAGCTGTTGGACATGCTACACTAAGAAATCCCAATCCCTCAGAGCTACACGCTCCAGGGATCTAAACCTTGTCATCACAATAAACAAAACATGCTGGAGGGATAGGTTCCTGACCCAGAGACTCCCCAGACTCTGGAATAGATTGCCCATACATGTCAAGCAGAGTGCCTCTTTGGACCTCTTCAAGAGGAACCTTGACGATTGGATGGGAGAAAGGAAATTCACCCCAGGGATCACGTCAGTCGCCCTGCTAGACAGGGGTCCAGGAAAGTAAATAATGTGGGAAGAAATAGCCAGGGAATTGTTATGGCTAGGCTTGTATAGGCCCTAGGACTGATAGCCTAGTACCAGCCTATGAACCTATGAACCTATGAACCTATGAAACTCAGGGTCACAGGGAGCAAATTCTGTTTCCCAATTCCTTTTATATAAGGAATATGTCTCTTAGAGTTAATATGATATGATATGATATGATATGGACATACGCTAAAGTTAAGTGGGATAAGTTTTGTACATGGTGTCCTAGTCTTGACTGTGTAATCCTGTGCCTAAAACGTATACAACTATGGTTATTTCATGTCCACATGCTAAAATATGTGCAGATAAATGACTTCTGATTTAAGTAACAGCTAGACTCTTGCTCTGCTATTTTTTTATTGTAACTCAACAGCACCATTTGCAATCCTTAAAACATATATTGAAATGAATGAACATGCTAATAAACAAGACAGCTATGTCAACTTATGCAGACAGAATTAAAATGTCTTTTATCTAGTTTGCTACTGCTAGCAATAGATAAGGCAGAGTGACACAAACACAAACACACATTTGCATCTTTAATATATACTACCCACAACATAACAAAACAAATCTGTGCAAATGTTTTTAACAAGCTACAGCTATTCACAGGAATACTTATAACCTCAGCATGCGCACCTCTTATTAATAGCCTGTCTTAGCTGTTTGCTTGCAATGCATGAATTCATCTCTTAGAGCAAGAAATCTGAACAAAGCCCCAAAAAAGAGTAACACTTTTAAATATTGCTCTTCCAAACTTAAGAATGTTGGCAGATAACAGATTTTGCATAGCATGAATTTTCTGAAGGATGAAGTCTGAAAATCAAATATGTTATGTGACTTATGTCTCTGCAGCCTGCCATTATTTTCCAACTAAGATCTGCCACTGCCAATGATTTGCCAGAAAACTAGAATTTTATGAAAAACAGACCAAAATATGAGTAAATCTGATCTGGACATTCTGCAAAAATAAATCTAGTAGTTGCATTTTTTTTTTTTTTTTACCAAGAGCAGCCAGAGGAAGTGCAGCCATGATCGGAGATATATTTTCTCATTTTCCACCTGTTACTGTGCTGAGAGTGTGAGCCTGAACTGTCTCTCCTGAGTTTGCCACATTAACTTAAATATTTTAAAACAGCTTGCTGCCCGAGAGTCATCTTCTGCTCCATTCCCTAGTTGCTGTGTGCTGCTACCTGCCTACTACTGCTTAATTCCAATTCTTAAACTCACTATGAATGTGATATATGTGAATTGCAAACAAATGGGTCAGTTAATATGGATGGTACATAGTAAAACTAGAAGGGTAAACAGAATAATGCAGACAGACTTGACCCCCCCCCCCAGCCGAATTTAGTTTCTGACAGGCTCTCAGTCTGCCTCGCGAAGCTGACATCATTGCACATGCCCTGTATGTGATGATGTCAGCACCAACTTTCAAAAAAAAAAGCGTGAAATTCAGGAATTCATGGTACCCCATTATTTTACCCTAAAAATGGGAAAATACAAGGAATTTGGTGCAGTTGAGAGGTATGAATATACACACACACACACACACACACACACACACACACAAACACAAACACACATATATATATATATATATATATATATATATATATATATATATATATATATATATATATATATATATATATACGGATTCACTTCAGAAGCTCAAAATACTGAAATCTCGAATTTCAGTATCTCGAGCCCAAGAAGTGGAATCCACAAAACAAAGAAAACTAAAAACCGCGAAATTCAAAACCTCGAATACAGGAAGTTTTGAATTTTGCAGTTTTACTACACGTACACACACACACCATCCACCACACAAACACGCACACTCTACTACATGAAAGCTAGGGAGCAAGCCCCCCTGCACCCCCCCACAACCCCCTACTTAAATATTCTCACTCCGAGGTCACACTACATACAAACACACACAAAACACCACCACACAAGCTACTTTCTCTTTGCACACACACATCACAGCAACAAAATACACTGACACACACCACAGCCCCTACCCAAACCCCTCAACACACACACTTACCTGAATACATAACCATAGCAGAACTTTAGAAGCGTGAAATTCAAAACCTCCGGTATTCAAGGTTTTGAATTTCACGCTTCTAAACTTTCACTATTATGTGGATTCGGCTTCTTGGCTCGAAATACTGAAATTTGAGATTTCAGTACTTTGAGCTTCTGAACGGAACCCATATATACATACACACCCACACACACACACACACACACACGCACACACGCACACACGCACACACGCACACACACTCACACACATATATAACAGAATGTATTAAAATTCAGAATAAAATAAAATCCTTAAAAAGTAAAAATATATACTGAGAAAACCCATTTGGAAAAAAAAAGAAAGAAAGAAAGATACATTTAGTTGTACCTGTAACAGAGTTTTTGCACATGCAGTGAGTTTTGTATGGAAACTTGTTAAGACCTATAAGAAGGCCCATTTTTCCATATTTACAATTTCACATCAAGTGTGATTAGATAAAGGGATCTGAGGCATTTGGAACAAACTGATTCTGTTCAGTGGGTAAGGATACTGTTACAGAATTGCTGAATTTCGGTAGAATAAAAGGGATTACAAACATAAGGAATCTGTCACTGTTCACATCTCTGGCAAAATAAAATTATATGAAAATTTCAAAACATAATTGGTCATTGAGGGTAATACTACACAATATTTGGGAATAAAAGGACATAAATATTTTTTGGTGTTAGTTGCCTTTGAACTGTTCGTGATCTGTGGTACTTTCAGGTATGCTAACTTTGAAAAGGCATTTTTTATTTATTTTTCTAGTAGATTTTAGAGTTCTCTTTACATGTCCAGGGTAAATAACAACTATAAAAAAAAAAATAATTTGGGGTAAATCAGAGGTCCTTTATTTAAAGGTGTAGTTATATGGGGCGGTTGCACTATGAATCTTTGATTTCCAGAAAGCCATTGATGTATAGTCCTACAAAATAATGCCTGGACCACAGAAGGGCAAATGTTTTAACTTTAAGCATTTTTGTAGGTGGACAACTCTCCTGCACCCCCCCAATGTGACAGGTAAGTCCCTCAAACCCCAAACATATATATACCAACTCCACGGTCACTCCACCTTGGAGAAGGGAGGAATGTCCCCAAAAGAAGTGAATCATTCCTGGCATACAGTTAGAATGCTCACCTTCAATGATTTCCAGGGGAAAACAGCAACTAACGTTCTGATTCTCAATCTTTTTCCAATAGGCAAATGAGGCTCGAGGAATTTCCCCTCATCCAACTGTAAAGATGAAATATGCTTGCACTTTAATCAAGAGGTGTACAGGTATGATATTAAACAGAGACCTTTGATTTTATGTCCTGTAGATGCTTTTTTTTTTTATATGTAAACTAGAAAGATGACTTTGTTTTTCCTGGAAATTTTCATCTATGAGTTACTTATTTTCCCCTTTAGTTAGGCATAGATTTCATTTTGTTTCTGCTTTGTCCTTGACTATTTGGATTATTATACAAGATCATCTTCTCTTTCCTTTTACTTTATGGTATACCTCATTTAAAGGCATCAACAAGATACTGCAATGTAATTTGGTAAAACATGGTTTACAAGCTCTTCTGTGCAGCATCAGTTCAATTTCAAAAAACTCGCCATATCAAAGAAATATAAATTTACTTCAGAGTGTTATGACTTTGGAGCAGGTTATATTTACCAAGAATGCAGGTTGTGGCATGCGTAATACAAATTTATCAACGTCTGATGTAAACTGATCACAGAGAATATGTCTCAGTGATCAAACAATGCCAGCAGTAGATAATGTCTACATTACCCACAACTGAGTATGAATTATCACTATTATAAAATGACATTATTTAAAAAAGATAGTTCTTACCTTGCTAAAACAATACCGCAGTACAAATGCACTTTTTCCCTTTTCTCTTGTTGATGTTATGAATGACTGGTACAGCTTCCTATTGCAAGTCAAAAAAGACTGCATTTTTCCTATTAGCAACACTCACAAAAGGAATACAGGGCTTATACAACATGTCCTATGCAGACCACCTCAAACCTTGGGCCGGATTCATGAAGGCTTGCAAGGAGTCTAATAGCAGAGTAAGACTCCATGCAGCCAACATGTCCGCCGAGCGATCCAGGAACAGCCAGCAGGGGCGTGCAAGAGAGCTCCTAAAACGACTCTTACACGGACAGGGTTAGGTTATGCAAATTATCTCATTTGCTGCCGAAAGTTATGCAAATGAGGTAAATTTGCGATCCAGGAAATCCTAACCTGTCCGAGTAAGAGTAGAGTTATTTGCAGAAATGTACTCGGTTGGCAACTGAGTACCGTTCTGCAAATAGCAAAACGGAGCCATGACAGCTCCAAATAAAGGATGCATTCAGTTGAGGAAGCATGCCAATGGCCAAATATAAGGCCATTGGCATCTAAACATGTTGCAAATTAATAAAATCTATTTTTTTTCCATAATCTCCAATGTTTAAGCATAGCGCAGTGCCACACAAATGTACGGCGCTTTAAAAACCAGAAAATAACACAGAAACAGGCAAAAATAGGCATTTCAATAAAAAATGTAATTTGCCATGCAGGTGAATGGCAGGCTGAAGACAACATGGCCACTGAGTAGGGGGTGCTATGGGGGGAAGCCAAATCCCAGAAATGTAACCAAGCATTAGTAGGCAATCCTATGCAAATGAGGGTAAGGATAGTGAATCCCAATTTCACATGGCATATGAGTCAAGTCTGTGGAGTGTAAGAGTAGGATAAGGGGAGTATCAGAGTAGAAGACAGGTGACATCATGAGGGGGGTATGTATGAAAGACTGTAAGCTCATTGGAGCAGAGGGGCATGTGTTCGCTGTCAGTCAGTCATCACTGGAAGAGGCGTGTCAACAGGTATCCTAGCTAAAGGCAAGAAATTGAAGGTGTACACCATGGATAACACTAAAGTTTCTTGTACAAATGCCTACAACATGTTTGAGCGTGTGTGCGTGCGTGTGCACCTGTGTGCGAGTGGTAAAGCCTGAGTAAGCAAGTGTTAGGTTGTGGAAACCCGTGTAAGCCCGTGTAAGCATGTGTGCATGCGTGTGAGCTGGTGTGCGCGTGCTGGCGCTCATGTGCGCTTGTTTGCATGGCGCTGCCCCCTGTGGTAACAGAAAAGGGAAAAGGAAGGAAAACAAATAGTAGGAAGTTAATTAAGGAGAACTAGCAGAGCTAGCAGGTGAAAACAATCAGAATCAGGCAATTACACAGGCAGTACAGTAGCCCAGCCCAGCACTTAAAACTCTGCAAACAACATTCCACCATGTTTTTCCTCAGAGACACTGCAACACTGCAGTATACTAAGAGAAGTGAAAACTTAAAAAGCTCTACTGAGACAAAAAAATGTTAGGGGCTGCCATTGCTATTATAAGGCGACATATGCAACATGTTGAGGGTGGTGACAATGCAAATGCTGCTGAGCAACCCACAGTGAGGAGACAGGGAAGAGTGTACAGACCCAGGGTAACCTACAAGGGGCTACATGAGCTGGAGATAGCGGAGTGCTATAGAGTGGCCAGAGACCTCATGCAGCAAATTGTTGAGCTGTGCAGGCCACGCCTCACACACAGAACCAACAGAGGGGAACCCATTCCAGTGAAAACCAAGGTATGTGTTGGCCTAAGAATACTAGCAGCAAGTACCTTCCAGAGACCAACTGGTGATATGATGGGGATTTCACAAGCATCAGCATCCCGGGTACTGCACCAGTTCCTGAATGCCATGTCAGCGATCATGTATATTTCCCCAATTCCCGTGAGGTATTGGCCAGCAATATGCATCTCTTCCAGCAAATAGCGGAATACCCTGAGGTAGTGGGTGCAATAGACTGCATGCACATATGCATCAAAACACCAGCCGGTGAGTGGGGTAGGGCCTACTACAACTGCAAGGGCTTCCCCTCCATCAACTGCCAGGTCGTGTGTAATACTGAATGTGTGTGCTGGCTGCCCTGGAAGCTACCACAGTTCCCATATCTGGCATCTGACACAGCTGTACCAGACATTTGCCAATGGGGACATCCCTCATGGTCACCTAGTGTGGGATGCTGGATACGCACTGGAGCCATGGCTGATGACACCCATCAGAAATACACACACACACCTGAACAGGAATGCCATAATGAGGCACACGCACAAACATGAAATGTAATCGAGCATGTGTTTGGGCTGCTCAAGTCATGGTTCCGGTGCCTGGACACATCTGGTGGAGCCTTGCAGTACTCACCAACTACATGTACCCAAATTGTAATGGTATGTGCTATGCTACATAACATGATCCTGCGAAAACAGCTGCAGCAGGAGCAGCATAGGCCTGGGCCAAACAGCCCCCCACCATTGCCAAGGCCATCACAGGCAGAGCGTGACTCGGAGGAGGAATGACCTGAGCCTGCTCCAGTAGGCAGAAGGAGGCATGCCCAATATGCCTTGGCCTTGGCAAAGAGGCAATGCATAGCACATACACTGGCTCAGTAGGAACCCCAGAAATGATACCTCTCTCTGACTCGCACATATAGTAAAAGGGATGCCTAACTTGACACTACCTGTTTTCAAACATGTACAGGGAGTGTACTATGTGCATCCAACATAGGCAGCATTGCAGCACCACCTGAGGCATGATTGCCATGTTTTAAGCAATATAAAGCAGTGCTAAACAGCCTTTACCACTATTTAGTAAATGTAAACAAAAGTGCACGCACTAACTAGCACAACTCTGGGCACTGTTGAGCAATATCGGACAACGTTTAGCAGTGTTCGTTAACGTTGAGCAATTTTGGGCAAGTCCAGCCAAAGTTGGGCATAGTTGAGCAAAACCAGGTAAACATGCTCATATTTGCTCTACTGGTCTTTAAGCAGTCTGGTCTGCCCAGTATGAAAATAAAAAGCAGTGACATTCCTCGAACCCAGGATACTGTGCACTATAGTCACAGTACTGAACCACTAAACCATGACAGTATTTCACTGGTCAGATTGTATGAAGAAATGTTGATACGTCTATGCAAAGTGTCTCAAGGAAACCCTGCAGGCACAGCATAATCCTTGTAGATTTATGACACAAAGGTGAGCCCTGCAGTAAAAATACAACATGATTTTCAACACACATATATTATAAATGTAAATATTGAGTGTGCTCACACACAACAACAAATATAGTGGACTTCAGACAGCAACATACTGAAAGGTCACAATGAGCATGCTCACACACGAATAAATGAGGCAAATGTCAGGCAACAACATACTGAAAGGTCAAACTAGGCATGCTCACACACTTAGGCTGTGTCTGAGTACAGCAGTGGGCCACACATATCTGCCAGTTGCATGTCTTAACCCAGGAACCTCTCACTATTCACCAATCCTGCCCTGTGCACACAGTTCTATGAAAACAGACACATATATAATATATTGGAACCCTGTCATAATCAAATATGTACTACAGATAGATAGGCTGTTCACAGAAAGTGGAAAGGCATAGAAGATAAAAAACCTGCAATCAGTATCATCAATAAACAATGTGCACTCCAAACATTATCCAATCCAGGTTATGGAAAAAGAATCTGGGAAGGAGTCCATGCAGAACCATGATGCTTCCTTCAGCTATGTCATAAATAGCAATGTACACTCATATATGTCCTGAGTCAGTGCCAACTGTAAATGACTGACAATGCCAACATCCTGTCAGACAGGCCCATACATACATACCCACCTCCCACTGACAAAAGGCCCTATCATCATACTAGGAGACATCACATGTAGAATGGGTAAACAGCTCCTTCTAAAGCTGAAAACACAGCATCAATGGAATTACATTGTTACCCCATATGTGTCATACGTGAACTGCAGAACAAACAGACCCTGCACATGAACAGTCTGTTGAGCCTTACCCTCTCTACAGGATATGAAACTATTGAATGGATTACAGCAACATCTGGCACACTCCACAAGTGTTGGTGCACAACAGACCATGGGAACTATACTGTTATAAGACTATGAAGCCATATCTGCAAGGACATGGAGTCCATCATGATTGAAGTCATAAACAGAGCTATTGGAAGCCCACTAACAGACAGCACTACCAACCTTGGTTTGGTCATGGGTAGACCATGGTTCCCAAGCCTGCTAGACTGTTTACAAGGCAGTCACCCAGGACATACATCAATGAAATGAGCTACACACGTCCCACATAGACCTTGAATAGCCCTTTTCCAACATTCTAGACACATGTTATATCCACAAAATCAACAATCTGTGCATAAATATGTATTGTCATCTGATGGATTGCCAAATGGGACACAGATACATCCCACAATGTAAGAATTGTGGAGTCCTGTTCAAGCTGGTAACACCTGCTGTCCCCCATGGCTCAGTCCTGGGATTGCATAAGACAAAGTGCACACACATTACCATGTCTAGTCTGATGATGTCAGCATCCTACAAATATAGCAGTGGAAATGAAACCCCCCAGTAAAGCATATAGTGCATTGTGTTAATGCGTACTTCACTAGTATCATAACATAGTTAGGTAGGGGTTTGAATCCTACAATCGCTGTGTGTGTGTGTGGGAGTGGGGGGTGTATGTTGGTGTGTGGTTTCCTTTGAGAGGAGTGCCCTTTTTGGAGACCAGGAAAATACCTGAAAAGTGGTATATTCATCTTTGGCAAGTCTGATGATGTCAGCATCCTACAAATATAGCAGTGGAAATGAAAACCCCCAGTAAAGCACCTAGCATGTTGTGTTAATGTGTACTTCACCAGTATCATAACATAGTTAGGTAGGGGTTTGAATCCTGCAATTGCTGTGTGTGTGGGAGTGGGAGGGTGTATGTTGGTGTGTGGTTTCCTTTGAGAGGAGTGCCCGTTTTGGAGACCAGGAAAATACCTGAAAAGTGGTATATTCATCTTTGGCAAGTCTCATGATGTCAGCATCCTACAAATATAGCAGTGGAAATAAAAACCCCAGTAAAGCATATAGCACGTCGTGTTAATGCATATCTCTCTAGTATCATAACATAGTTAGGTAGGGGTTTGAATCCTGCAATTGCTGAGTTTGTGTGTGTGTGTGAGACACTGTTGGTTAATGTGTTGTGGGTTTGCTTTTACCACTGTATGACATATCAGTATAACAACTGTATGTGCATTGCACACTTCAGGTATCTGTGTGGCATATACATATATGTACAAGTGACCTCAATTAGTGCATAGGTGTGAAGCCTGCTGTCTACATGAATACATCTGTTACCTTTGTCAGATTGTGCTGCTGCTTTCCAGACCTTAGGTCACATAGGTATGTTTGTGACAAGGCCAGCCACTGTAGTGATCTGTGGCCTAGGTCATCTGTGTCACACACACCCATGACAGTTTCTATAGAATAGTGTGAGTGAGGGTTCATGCCTGGGGTATATGTCAGACATGTTGAAGCACAACAAAGTCTCTGTCAATAATGGACAGTCATTATAGGTGTACAACAACTTTGTGGATATGCATACTGACCCCTTATTGCTTATGTGATACACCGAGGGACATCAGAATACCTTTGGAAATGTGAATACCAAAGGACAGATGACATAACACTTGGCTGTATGTACACATCTGTACCCGTTCTACATGTTGGGGGCTACCACCTATGTGGTACTGTCAGGATACTATGTTTAGTAAATGTGGATGACTATGCTATAGTTGGCTTATAGCTTTACAGCATGGGTTGGACAGCAGTTATCTGTCTGTATGATACCCTTGAGGAGGATAAGTGTCATATCCAGAGAATGCATTGCAAGCCACTGTACGCATTTCCAGATGTGGACGGACATATCTCTAGCATGTTTGCTTGTACCTCAGAGGGCTATATGCCAAACAGGAGTGGTCCCAGGAATGGGTGGCGGTCAATACCACTGGTTACTGGTATAGTATAGTACCGGAAGAATCCAAATGCTACTGAGTTTCCTACATCTGTGTGTCAGTTGTCAAGACATCATCTAATGATTGGTTATAGTCAGGCTGTTGAGGTTGTGTATACTACCAGAATGCAAACCAATGACGATAGTAACAGTATCACCCACAGCATAGTGTCAAACCATGGCATACACACATGTGTACCCAAGTTAAAGCATATGTGTAGTAAAATGCATACTGGCCACCAATAGGAACTATGAAGTGTTAACACTATGTAATACAGGGCATGTCACCCTTCCCATGTGTCCACTATACACGTACATGCAGACAGTGCACCTCCACCATGTTCAGAAATGTACAACAGCAAATCTGTACTGCACACATCACACATGTACTGTCCACTCACCAACACATGCTGGCAAAAATGCACACATCAGCCAAGTGGCACATGGGTGGACAATACATTTTTGGAATTAACACTGGTGTAAACAATACTAAATTGATAATCATAGCTTTAATGCATTATGCCTGCTCAGATATACTTACAAGGATATCATTACACTCTACTGTTGACAACATGCTATCACTGATACACTGCTATAAAGTCACCCTGTGCATCAGCACCATGTTAGCCTGTTCCTGCATCAATGTGACAGATGACAGGAGGTGGCACAGTATCATCATATGCACAGGGTGTGTTGTTGGTTTGCCAGAGCCCGACATTGACCCATCCAATCAACATGTATGTGTGTGTGTGAGGGACAACAGTACAGCATGGGTCAATGTTGATGTAATGTGTGTGTGTATGTGTTAGCTCTAGGTGTTTGGTTTATGTGTGTGTGTCTGCATGCACACAGTTCCACCATGTGGCTGCCATATACGGGAGGTTGTGGGACAGCCACAGACTGTATCTGCCAGGCTGTACAGATCACCGTCTCTGGCCACGGCCACAGTACCTGTGCCTGGCAGGGGTGCCATGGACAGTATCTGGTACTAAGCCAGACTGGGTACTATCATCAGAGGCAGCGGTATGTCAACTGGACCCATGTCCTTATTGGGACTGGCCAGAGCCACGTGCACGTGGTCTTCTATGACGGTCAATTGACAGCCCAGCCCCAACATTGCTGGAGCTGGTACTGCCACTACGGGAATGGCTGTGACTTGTGTGTCGTCCGGACGACTGCCAGCCAATGATGTTGCTGGAATAGGTCCACGTCGACATCTCAGCCATCCTACACTGTCCTGGCACATCTAATGTCTCCCCGCAACGTCTATCAATGACCTTGGTGTAATTACGGATGGCAAAGGCAAGGTCATGGATACTGTCATTGATAGCGGTGTTATGGGCCCTCTGCGCCCTTAGTCTCTGTCTGGTGTATCATTCCATATGTGACTGTGCCTGCATTACAGCCCGGAACATACCTGAGGTTGTAAGACCTGTGGGGGTACGTCTGCCAGGGGCATTACGACCAGCGGTGCTCCCACGAGAACCCCTGGACATCTGCCTATGTGGTACCATTCCAGGAATCTGGGTATGGCTGCTGTGAGGGGATGCATGTGCCATAGATACTACACTATCCTGGTCAATGCCTACTGTATGCTGTCCCTCAGCTAAGGCCATTGGTGATGAGGGATGTATTGGCAGTATGAATGTGCACATAGATGGGGTGGAAAGCTGTGCACTGTCGATTGGCGGACCAACAACAGACCCTGTCAAACCTGCCTGTGCCACAACACATGTATCAACATTTCCACTATTTGTGGCAGTGTCTTCAGGTTCCCTGCTGCACTCAAACCAACACAACCTCAGCACCTGTGAGAGAAAGACAGGAAACACACTTTACAATCTGTACATGATGTTAGCACACATGCACACATGCACACATGAACACATGCACACATGCACACATGAACACATGAACACATGAACACATGCACACATGCACACATGCACACATGAACACATGAGCACATGCACACATGAACACATGCACACATGCACACATGCACACATGAACACATGAGCACATGCACACATGAACACATGAGCACATGCACAGATGAACACATGAACACAAATACACTACTCATTAAAGTAGACACACACACACACACACACACACACACACACACACACACACACACACACACACACACACACACACACCAACAGCAATCCAGAACATACTCATTAGTGGTTAATGGTGGAGTACAGTATCACAAGCCAAAGAGTCCTATCACACGTGTCAGCATGCAGGATGTGTGTTGCTTAACAGCATGCAGTGCGAGTGTAGAGAGTCCTTGTTAAAAACAGTATACATGTCTTTGATGCATGTGTGTTGTTCAATGATTGTCCTCACCCTGGAACACAATGTGTAGATGGACACAACATCGCTGTGCAAGTATTAAATGCTTTTCAATGTCCTGTGCACCATCACTCACAGGTATACATACCATGGCTGGATGAACACAACTGTCAGGTGTATAGCAATGAATGGTATGTGTAGTACTGTATTTACTGTAATTGGATGTAGTGTAGTACCATGAGCCATCATCAGGCAACATCATGTGGTCACTCAAGGCCACTAATGTGTGCCACACTGGCAACTATCTTGCTGTACCTGAACTGCAGCACTGTGGCTACATTAACCATTTCACAGGCAGTTGTTACATGGGTATGTAAGGTGTTCAATAGGGAGCATTGCCTAACATGAATGTGTTGTGTGTTGAAGAGTGTCGCACCATCCCATGATAGGCCTCTACCCCTCAGGTATAGTATGTGCACTGTGTGGATGACATTTGGGATACTGGAGTCTGACCTTTACATCGGGTGTCTAAATATGCCATGTGTATTATATTAACATGTACTGCATATGACAAAATGGTGTATGCTGTGTGCATGTGCATTGACTCTGCCTATACAATGTCCACTACAGTGTGCCACAATTGTTTGGGATGCTCTGTGTATTGCATGTGTTTGAGGCAGCTACTCATGTTACTGGGATGTGCATAGTCCCACAGAAAACATGCAGAGCATGCATTATGTGTAGGTGTTATGCATATGTATATGGCCCTACAACTCACCTATGACATGCACATGTTATTTGCTATATCAAATGTAAAACATTCATCAGCATGGGTCTGCTGTCTTGCTGTTACACCAGAGGGACCTACAAGTATTTGAGACAGTTTGTCAGTGTCAACAACTATGGCATTGCTGCTGTGAATTTGCAATTGTACAGTAGTACAATGGTTGACAGTCACAAGCATACAGATTATGTTCCAGATTATCAGTATTGCACAACACCAGGCTCCACATCTTCTAAATACACAGTACACATCTGACATATGCATGTTCTAACAATCGAGCTAACAGTAGTCTACAGATATGCCATGTCACCTGCACGCTCTGAGTCAACTTGCTGGGTGATTTCGGCCTCCATGATGGCACATGTCTGTTGTAGTGGTTGGCCAGGAGCCCCCACGCTGAGGAGCAGCTCTTCCACTCTGGTGAGGGCCGGATGTGATGCTGCACCACCACCTGTGGCAAGCTGTTGTCTGCGGATATCAGAGGCATGCTGCCAGACATGTCTAATTAATCACTGCAGTGATGGTGTATCTGCTCATAAGTCCGGTTATGTATGCCTACATCATTAAAACGACAGACAACATCTTGCCACAGTGCAGTGCGCACATGCTGGTCCTGACTGGTTCTGGAGAACAGCAGGGTGTGATGTTGTAGTAGGGTGGATATAATAATTCCCTCCTCTTCAGGGGAATAAGCAGGGTTGCAGTGGTGAGACATGTCCCTGGAAGACAAGAAAACAATAATTGTCAGCAGGTCATGTGGCACACTTAACTTTCTACAGTACAGATATCAATGAAATGCCATATATAACAGCCTATGGGCTGTCAGTAGATACACACTTTTAATACCACATATCAGTGCTCAGCCCACAACTGCCTGACAGTGCCTGGCACGTTCCATATATTAAACCATGTTCTGCACAGCAACAAAGTGAAACCAGTATGTAAGACTATACAACAGTACATGGCACACTGTATGTGACACAATGCACCACCTAGCCACAGGAGGTATATATGAAGCTAATGAATACAGAAATATGTCATCCATTGAAATGGTTGTGAAGTAGAGTTACAGTATTACCAGTACACCACACTACTTGTTGATAGCAAACCCCTACGTAACATATGTGCACATTCATCAATATAGGTGTCATACTGCTGTACTACACTATACATGTTGCTAGATATGCACTTATATCCTGTAACACACATATGACCAAGGCCATGTTACAGGCATACCCACACACACATCAGACATACCTACAAGACACAAAGATATGGCAACCCAGATGAGCTTTACCTGTGTACCATACAGTACTGTGTGTCAGCACTTACAAAACCTTATGCCTGAGGTATGTAATGTGTGATGAGTACAGGTAACAAACAAAACAGTGTTTCCAAGCAATGTGGATATACACCATACTGTGCTGTTTAGGCCTACAGCTTCAGGCAGTACTACAGTTCATACGGGATTTGTATTCACTAGTGTTAACAATCAATAAGCATACATGTACTGCTTTAGCCTACAATGGCACACTCCAGTCAACACCATGGGACTACATCACACCTTATGCCATACTGCTTTCCCAGCCTAGCAATGGTATACATATCTTCTGTGGGGATCATAGATAGAACACTACATACCATGATATGAACAGTTTCCCACTAGGCTATCACACATATACACAACGTTGACACATTCACCTACACATTCACCATCACACTCAGTCAACCTCACGTAGCAATTAATGCAACATGTACATGTGTGTGTGTATCGGGTCCTAGGTAGCTAATGGGCTATTAGTCGTAGGGCCAATAGAAGCCTAGCCATACGGTACCCTGCCCTTCAGCACCCATGTCATTTAAGTTCATGTGCAGAGCCACAGAGGTGATTCCCAGGTTGTATTTCCTATCTCACATCCATTCATCATGATTATTCATGATGACTGCTAATGAGGACCTTTCTTTGCTATTGATAGGTAATTAGTTCCAGAGTATGGTATGTGTCTGAGATGAGAATGTACCACTCCAGCGTGTTCTGCTTTTTGACGTTACAAGGTTTAGATCAGTACAGTGTGTAACTTGTAGGGATTTTGATTTGTTTACATGGAGCATGTCCAACACTTGTGGGTTTGGCATAGCTTTGTATGTTAGGCAGAGGTTGGCTCTGGGTAGGCGGTATGCAACACAGTGTAGCTGTGGTTTTGTAAGACAGTCTGCACAGGGCATCTGTTTGAGTCTGGTAATACTCTTTGTGAGGTATGTACCTGGCGTCTACAGTTGCTGTAGATGTCTTCTGAGGTACATACCACAAGGGCCATTGTACTCTGTGATGGGTTTTATGACTGATGAGTAGAGTGGAACATTGACCTCTTTTTCCATGGATGACACACCTTTTCTGATGACATGTGGACTGTACATAGTTTACATGACTAGTGTGGCACTGTGCTCATCAAAAGGGACACTATTGTCCACCTGTGTCCCGTGGTCACTTATCACACTTTCGGTGTGGAGTAGACTACCACCTATGTGGTAGTTCATGGATACAGGGTTTCTAACAAAAGGGATGGCAATACATGTACAACATTGAGCTTGAGAGTACATATAAACATACATTGGTGTACATATAGATTTACATATAGTCACATATACAGTCCACCTTTCATGGTGGGAATATAAATTATGCAAAGGTAGAGAGGGATACAGTTATGTAATAATATTGCACAGTCTTGTGCAGCATGCATTGAAGGTATTCACAGCCCATGTATCTTTAGCAGGACTCCCTGTCTGGAAGACTGATAACTTAACAAATCATACCCACAGCATTTAAACACCACATGTCATATACCAGCACTGTATTCTGTCTTGTTTGCCACACTCTACAACCTACATAACATTATGCACATAACAACCTTCACCAACATATATATGTCCACCCTACACAAACAGTTGCAGTATGTCCCTTGCTCTATGCACATGTACAGATGCTAATATATCCGACACATAACTATCTATCCATATGTGTGTGCCATACACACACATGGTCCACACTGTTGTAAGTCCGTACACCTCATGGATGAGCTGTTGCGCCTTGCTACAACATGAACAGTTGGCACATGTGTGCACACAGTAATATTACAGGAAGTATATATAGCTGCAAATGCAACCTTACTATACTAGCCTGGTACAGCAGTTGACAATGCTAAGCTACACATTATATGACTATCATGCATGTCTTACTCTGTCACACCCAAGTTTATACAGCTGTTTGCACTACTCCCCCAAACAGCCATTATACACAGTACTGTACAGAACACAGATAACATGATCAGATGTCTGGCATTTAATGCTGAGCTACATTTGTCACAGTTATGTCCCACTGCACACAGCTACACACTAATTTGTTCATGGCAGTAGTTATGCATGGCATCAGTGCGTACATACCAACTGCTGCCACATATGCATGTTTCGAAGTATGTACAGTACTCTTCATAAACATCTACTACTTGCCGGTAACTACATATCTGTCACATACCTGTTTGTCAGTTGCAGGTCCGTCTGTGTATGTTATGACAAAGCTATATTCTTTGTTTACTGTCTTTTTGGTATCGGTTAAGTAGTGTTTGTTTTTACTTATCTTTTTCTTTGGTTATTAATTAAGTTTTTTTTTTTTTTTACTTAATTAATATTTTAGGTTCGTAATTAAGTAACTTTATTGTTTTACTTAATTTTTTTTTTTAAGTATTTTTTTTTCCTCTCCTGGATCTAGCTACACTCCAAGTCGTGCAATGTAATGATTGCATGTGGGGATAGCAAGTACAGTCTGCTTTTATAGGTATCTGCGCATGTGCATGTGATGCACTCTGCACCAATTGGTGCCCAGCATTTGGTAAATTCATACAGCCTGCTGTGTGGTAATTTCAGTACACACTGTCATAGCAACCCACTGCTATAAATTGCTAAGTTATGTAGGTGTAGCCCTTTCAGATTTCCAGAGTGGGGCCCATGCTTGTTTGCTGTGGACACTGTTGTTCCATTCAAAAGGTTGGTATACTTCTTATATCTGAAGCTAGGTTTGTAGCCAGTGATGTACATGTTGTACTCAGACCTGACTGTTGCCACTTCCAGTACAGAGATATCAGTGTAGAGTTTAACTCACCCCTACAAATGCTTACACAAGATACATGTGTGTATGTAATTTCTCTTCTGCTTATATGAATAACTGCCATACAGAAGTAGTTATTGCAATGTATTATTTTGGCACATGAACTGTTTGTGAACTGTTATACTGTGAATATTAATGTACTCACTTCTGCAGGGTTTGTGCTTTTTATTGTTGACATCAGCACAGGATTCTCAAGAAAACTGGACAATTCCAGTACTCAGTATGCCTACCTACATCCTTGGTAGACCCTAAACATTCAAGCATATTGTAATTTATTTTGGGGGGGGGTGCAGACATACAGAGAGCATTATGTATTATTGTGTGAATGTTATCTTACTGGACTTGAAAGGGTTGGTGTGTACCTGTTAGTTTACCAAGGCAGGTGGTCTGTCTGCATAGTTCCCAACTGTGAACCGATCCAGATGGTAGCCAGATGTTAGCCTGTTATTCTTTTTCTGTGCAACCCACAGGTGTTTACAATGCTGGTACAATGGCATTGTTACAGTCAATTGCTACCAGTACATGGCTACATCCTTTGGTATTTCTGTGTTGTACTCCTCCAGAAGGGTATCCTTGTGGAAGTCCTCCCAAAGCTATTTCCAGAGTGTGTAACAGCAGTAAAGCTGATATGCCTGTGTGTTTGTGTCTCTGCCAGGCCTATGAAACAC
This sequence comes from Protopterus annectens, assembly GCF_019279795.1. Lineage (NCBI taxonomy): Eukaryota > Metazoa > Chordata > Ceratodontiformes > Protopteridae > Protopterus > Protopterus annectens. The sequence continues at coordinate 500,435,812 of NC_056736.1, forward strand.
TCAGATACATACTTGCATGGAGTCAGGGAAAGGTAGTTGAAAGTGAAGTACACCTTCCAAATAATAGAGACAGTAATTGTAGACTTGAGTGAAACAGTGCATATGGATTAGTACACCTTTTATGAAGTACAAGCGGTGTCTACTGTTATTATTGTTATTATTCATTGTGTAATACCCCACCTTTCTGCCTAACATCAATACTTTTCAGAGGGATTCAGAAGGACACAGCTAATATATGTTTCACAATCAGGGACATCCCTGAAAAGTAGTCACATTTGGGAAGTATGGCCTCTGCCCTAATCAGATATGCCAGTGTTTGTCCGGCTATGATACTGTGTGGGGGTTGTAAAGTGTTTCTGTAACATTATTTGTTGCTAGAATGGCTGCTTCTCTCATCACAGTCATGTAATGCAATTCCACAACAATTGCTGGTAAGGATCCACAAAACAAGCTTTGTGTTATGGCCTTCCTATTTTTCCCTTACATTCACTCATTGTATTGCATGATATATTTATTTCAGCACCAAGTTATTGCATATCTGCTGTGGCTCAGTGGTACTTCATGCAGTCTAGTGTGTCCAAGGTCTGGGGTTCGAGACTGACAGAGGTGTTTTATTTTGCTGCTGAGCAGAACAAGGCCACTGACATACAGAGTGACTACGGCACTTTTAAGCAGTTGTAAGCAGGTTTGCGCACGTTTGCGCGATGCTTAGCTAAGCGCACACATGCACACCCCCTGCTAACTACTGCTTAAAAGTGCTTACTCCCGCTAACCCCCGAGCTAATTTCTTTGAAAGAAAAGAAAATGGGGAGATAGGAAAGTGGTGAAAAAGGGGGCACAAAGAGGGAAAGACAGTAGAGAAACCAGCTTGGGATGTGCAGGACAGGTGTAGGAAAGATCCATAGCTGCCCATTTCTTTACCAGCAACAGCTGTGAATATTGCAGAACTTTGGAGTGAAATTTGAAAGCTTCCACCCCTGAGAGAGGGGTGAGGACAACAATGTATGTTGTACTGCCAATTATAAGTATCAGTTTACATGTCCAGCAGACATGTGTGTGAGATGGGCAGCTATGTATGGGGTGTAATTTTTTTGTGGGAACAGCTTGCCTTTTTTTTTTTTTCAGGTGAGAGTGGAATGTGAGGTAGGGGAAGTAGGTATGTTGTGGGAGGTAGGTTGGGGAGGTAAACAGACAAGACAAACAAGACACATACAGGGGTAGAATATGACACATGGGGTGGGTGAACACAATTGACGGGGAAGGATGTTTGGAAATCGCAAGCCCATGAGCCCACAGATGGTAACAGTGGAACTGAGATCCCCACCCATGGGCAGTCACCACTGCACCTTCACAGACCCAAGGGTGGCTGTGCTGGAGGCTGTGTAGGAGGGGCAGGCTCACCTGTGAGTCATGCCACTCTTGCCTTGAGCTGGCGTAGAGGATCAGCGACTGTGCACTCAATTTCCCTACACACCACAGCCCGGACCATTCAGATGGTGATGGGTGGCCCTCCTCTGGCCACGCTTGCAGGAAGGGACAAGCCCCATCCCCTGCAGCGCTTCCACCCGAAGGTGGCACAGGGCCACTGGAGGAGCTCCCAGGCTGGGCACCGGACATGCTGGTGCCAGGTGCCATCGCCAGCTGAGGTGGGAGAGGAGGGTCCGCCGGGACCAGCCTTCCCATACATTCTATGTTTAGCAGGATTTAATGACAATATGAGTTAGTAACAGACAACAGCATTCCAAATTAGTTGTAACAGCATGCAGTAGTATTCCCATTAACCCAACACACAGGTATTCCAGCAGTTGAACAGCAAGCATAACACATGCATATTTCGAACACCAATGGACATTCCAACAGCATGCAGGATTGATTAGTGGCAACAGGCCACCGAGGTTTGGGTATGTGAACAGGGCACATGCATCAAAGTACATGCAGATATTTATAAACCAACAGGACATATGGCCCAACAAAGTTTTTGAGATCACACATACCCATTAAGTTGTGGAATGGCATTATTTATGAACATAAAGTAGGGTTGAAAAAAATCCATAAACAACTTGTATATACTTATAACTGTACTCTACATTCCTACTGACAGCAGGTATATATCCCCTACATGTATTATTACAAAACTAGGCAGTGTCCATGAAATTGTGAATTGGGTTTTGATAGTTGTTTATATACCTGACCTGTATCTGACATACAAACTGTTCCAGATGCAGATGTTACTGCTACATATTTATATATTTCATTTATATTCATATATCTACATATCTGGCTGTCTTCAGGTGACATTTACAAGTACATTTAAACAGACCCCTACATTTCTAGCAGCACATTGACATTTCTGGGGATCACATTCACAAGCTACTCATGTGCCAGATTAACCTGTACATACTAGCCATGAACCAACAGTTGAGGACTGTATATATGCTTAAGGGCTACTGGCATTCCCATCATCCACTTTATATGGACCTGCCCAATTGTGGATTGACAGCATTTAATACAAATGTACTATCTCCATAATGCAAGGGTATTACAAAATATAAAAGAAAGTGACACAGACACAGTCCAGGCATTCTACTTTATTAATTACATTACACACTTTTGTAGTGGCTCTCTCATTCATTTCATATTTTGGTGCATGCAGAATACTTTTATTCCAAACCTATTATACCTTTATTAATGGGTTCCAACACGTTTTCACACTCTTTCACTTAATTTATATTACAATACATGCAGAGACTTTATTCACGGCTTATTAGACCTTTATTGATGGGTTACAACACTCTTTTTCAGGCTCTCTCACGTCTTTTATATAATAATACATGCAGAAGAATTACTAACCTGCCTGGTGGTGCAGCCTTAGCAGCCTATCTGCATAGGCTTGCTGATTCGTGGCACGGACACCTGCAGCTGTAATGTAAATGAAGGGATATTGAGACATACCTATCCATAATATAGACTACAAGAGCATTCCTTACATACTTCATTCCATGGCTACCTACTCAGTAGTGGGGCATTTTGCATTTGATGGGCCTCCTGGATCCATCGGGTCAGTTGGTCCTGCTTCCATCTCTTCAGGTCTGAATGGTGGTGACGGACCTGCTCACCAGTCCTTGGGACGCCTGTGGCACTGGTGAGATCATGGGCTAACCTGTTCCAAGCCTCCACTTTAAACTCCATACCTTGAAACTGGCCCTGCAGGAGTCTAGACTCATGACGATGGACAAGGAGCCAAACCATGTATTTTGACTCCTCAATGCCCCACCTTTATGCTCTAAAGCGATTACCCTCTCCAGCTCCAGCCATTCTGACTGCAAATGGGAACCACAATCAGTTAATGCGAGTATTCCCGCCTATGGGGCTTAAATATGCCTCATTTCCCGCACTTATTTGTGATTGGCCATTTTGTAAAATTCTCTGCTAACAGCAAACCTGCTTAGCAATGGCTAAACTTCCATTCAAAAGTATATGTATGTTAACAGTGCATGTTTCTGCAAAGCTGTCATGGCGTGGTGGTTCATTACTTTGACTATGGTGCACAGTGTCTCAGGTTCGAGAATTGTCATTGTTTTTTATTTTACTACTGTCCAGACAGGCTAGGGGGTGTGGCTGTGTTTAGGCGACTTTGCTCAACTTTGCTCTACGTTGCCCGACGTTCCGACGGTGCGCTAGTTGGCGCGGTGCACAGCTCCGCACAAAACTATTGCGCTGGGTAAAGCACTGCTTAGCTATGGGCAACTATATTGTGCTGGGTTAAGTGCTGCTTAACTATGGGCAGCTATATTGTGCTGGGTTAAGCGCCGCTTAACTATGGGCAACTATATTGCGCTGGGTAAAACGCTGCTTAGCTATGGGCAATTATATGTCATGTTCCTTCTTATATTTATATATATATATATATATATATATACATTTTGTTCACTGATACGTAGGCCATTTCTATGCTTTTTACTAAAAGTTTATTCATACATGTCAGGTATTATTTCATATACTAATTTAAAACATATAATAGAAAGGGGTGTGGGGGGACTAGAATCGTGAATGCCTCCTCTTTGTGCATAGGCTGTACCACTACGCTATTGCTATTTGGCTTAATTTGCATAAACATTTGTTATTATGCTCTTCGATATCGACATTGCTAACTGTAGCTAAGCAATGGGCACACCCGCGCAAACACGTGCAAATACGGGCAGCTATATCGGGAATTATAAGAAATAAGTTAAAGGTTTTACACTTTATAACTGTACTGGGGGTTTACAATGTGAGGGAGTGTGGTGTTGGGTATGTAGACATTTGAGCGGACTCGCTCATGTGTGTTGACATTGCACAACTCAGACACTTGCAGGGGCGTGGACCTTTGGACTGCTCGGCAGTCGGACACGCCCCCTGCCTTCCTGCACAGTCTGTGTTAGACTTGGAGTGGAGTCAGCATGCCCTCATGAATATGCATGGCATGCTGACGTCATACTATTTAACTGCAGTTTCCGAGTAAGACTTATTTAGTCTTACACGGAGGATTCGTGAATCCGGTTGCTTATTTCTATACTCTTTTCCCTACAGACTGTTGAGAGGTAATCTACACCTGCCATGCAAGGAATCCTTGGATCCCACTTTGATGGAACTTTTTTATTATCCACAAAACAAATAGCATCAGAATTTACTCAATCTATGGATTTAACTTTGCTTTTGACATAAATAGGGCATGTTGGAGGGATAAGTATTGTGTCTCAGAAAATTCCCTGGAATAGCCTTCCCATGTATGTGAAGCAGAGCTGTTCCCTAAACATATTCAAGAGAAACCTGGACCAGTGTCTGGGAAATCAAAAATATACCCTAGGCCTACCACTTATGTCTGTAATAGACAGAGACACCCTGTAAATCTTGTCCTGGTTATCTATACCCTTTAAAATAACCTCAAAAGTGCATAAACATGCAAGTTTCAATTGAGGTACTTTGTTAGGCTTATAAAGGATGCAATGGTCATTAGATGAATATACACTTATAACCCTAAGAATCTAAATACATGCCAACACTTGTACAATACTTTAGGAAAAGTGCACCTGTTGCATCTTTTACTTTTTTGATAGGGATTCAGGAGTGTGTATACATCCAGCTGTTTCCATTAAAATGCCAGAATAACTCCTGAAATCTTAGCAGTAATTTGTAATCATTTTGTAAACTGTTTTTTTTTTTGAAAATCCTTTGGAACAGTTAGGCAATTTTTCCAGACATGGGGGATGTCGGAGCTGTTACTTTGTTTAACTGGATGAGTTTAGTTTGGCCAGATAGTGGCCTAAAGGATGAGGTAGCTATAGCATTTTATTTTACAAAGTACAACTGCAACAATTTCTGTGTTTTCTTTTTGCTTTTTGACTGCATCTTTTCCTGCTGACAATGTATGATTTGCAGTCAGCACAAATTGATTGCTATGTCTAAACAGTGTGCATGTTTTACTGTTATTTGGCATTATTTTATAACCATGAGGCGACTGCATAACCTTGTCCTATATGGAAAGGACTGTGGAATTGTTCCTTGCTCAGATGTGTTGTGAAGAAACAGGTCAGTAAAGCTCATTTAGTTAGTTATTCTTTTGCAGAACTGCATTTTAGTCAGCTGAAGTGAGTCCCCTCCTGTAATTATTGCATCAGTTTAGGGTTTGATTTGGGGTATACATTCTTAATATATATATATATATATATATATATATAATATTCTCTATTCATTTCTTCGACTTTATGCTTTATATATTATCGCACTGATCTTTCACGTGGCGCGCGTGCGTGTGTGTGTGTGGTGAGTGCGACTGTGTGTGTGCGTGTGTGTGTGTGTGTGCGTGTGTGCGTGCGTGCGTGTGTGTGTGTGTGTGTGTGTGTGTGTGTGTGTGTGTGTGTGTGCATATGAGAAAAAGACAGTGAGCACGAGCAAGAGAGAGAAAGAGACGGAGTATATCAAGTTCTTTTTACTGCAAAATGCAGACCATCTGCATGCATTGCCTAAACAATAGCAGCTAATAGCATGAAACTTTAAAGTCTGGCATCATTTAATCACTTTAATCCTTGATGATTTTACAGCAAATTAAACATTCTATGAACAACAGAGCAAAACTACATAGCAAAATCAGGCACAGTTAAAATGTATGGCTGGTTGCAATGCCAGGCATTCTATGATTTTCTTTTTCATTCATTTGATGGTTAAAGACATTTGCTGTATATTCACTCAAAAAAGCGGCTGTAACTGCTGGGCGTGTGTGTGTGTGTGTGTGTGTGTGTGTGTGTGTGTGTGTGTGTGTGTGTGTGTGTGTGTAGACATTAAATACTCAGATAACTTATATTTTAAATGTAAAATACTTCTTCCAGCAACAATTACATATGTTACAGCCATACTCAGCTGTCCAGATTTCTGCAGAATATCATTTTTGCCTTATAGTTTTTGATCCATTCCTCATAAAATCTGTGGTTTTCTGACAAAATATTTGAGGAATGGAGTCACCAGATAATAACAGACATTTAAGTTCCATACTTCATATCCTTCAGAAAATGCATGCTACCTGTTATTCTGTCAATTTTCAAATTTTATAAGAGCAATATTTATAACATGCCATTGATTTTGGTCTTTTCTCTCAATAATATTCTGTCTTTCTCCAAAATTCTCGTGTTAAGAGTTTGAACAATAGCACTACAATTTTGAAGTATTAGGCATAGGAACTGTTTTATATAAAAAATATCAAAATAGTATATAAGTGCAAAACAATTAATCAGATCACTCCTTCTCTAATGGTGTCCTTTGTGATGAGTGTTATTAGGAAATTAATGCCATTTCTACCCCTGGGTATGTGTTAATCCCATGATAACACCCACCAATTGCTTGTTATCAAAACTAGACACATTTTTTAACTTACCTAGATGCATATGGTGGTGGGACAAATAATTGTTTTTTGTGCATACTTATGTAAAAATATTTTTTCTTAGTAAGATGACTTATTATAATGGGGAAAAAATCTAAGTATTAAGCAGAAAAGATGGAAAAGTTACTAAATTATAAAGTATCAGACTGGACATCTTTTCCCTACTACCTTGTTTCTGCCAGCTGTAATGTATGGACTTCAATGGTCACTCACTTCAGCTGTCTGTAAAAAAGATGCTTACAAGGTTCTGGTTCAGATCTACCTGTCAGTAACACTTTGAGTAACAAAGGTGTTGCTCCCACTCCTGACTATTTTAGCTGACACTTCACTATAGTTGCAGTTATAAGCTGAGGAAAGATGTTGCTCTTTTTAACTGCATCCATTATATAGTTTGAACTATCTGCACTATCTTTTCCTTTTTTTCCTCTGTTGTGCTGTGGCATGTGCAGTATATTGCTCTTCTGTTCACATGCTTTTTGGAACATGTGCACAGTATATTGTTTTAGCATGATTTTTTCCATACACTGAATATTTTTAAAGATGATTCTTTTGTGCTTACATATTTTTTACTTTAATTTTCACAGCTCCTCTTTTTTGCTTTATGAAAATGGAGTGAATGACTTAAAATTAATTCTTGAGAGTTTGTGAGTGAGTTTCTTGAGGCTTGTGTTAATGAATGTGCTTTCTTTGAAGTAAGAGTTGCAATCTTGAATTTGTTGAGTCATAGTGATCTTTTCCCATTAATAATGCCATTTTGTCAACAACTAAAGTTTTATTTTTTCATACAGAGACTTATTTCGGTAAGTAACCAGAGTAGAACAGAGGAAATGTATCTTTCAAATGTGAGCTGTTACAGAAGTAGCAATTTAAAGATGTATGTGTTGCATGTAGCATCTCACAAAACTGGAGTTACTGTCTATTTATCTGTTTCCCTATGTGGCTCAGTAATTGGAAGAAGAGGGCACCAGGAACCTTTGCAATATGTAGCTCATAAACAAAACAGTGAAGAGTTTGAGCTTGATTGAAATGATTACACTTCAGAATAACAGCTCAAAGACTGATTGTCCCACACAACTGAAACACGAGGATTAGTCCAAGATGTGCTGCAGTGAAGTTCAGACATAGATCAATTACACTTTACAGATGACTTGTGCTGGACTGCACTGGCACTACTATAGAAAAATTAGATCTAATGGCCTACAGACGTATCCCTGGGGCAGGTGCCTATAGCTGCAATGCAGTATGAACAACAACCTTTGAATTGTAGTACTTACTTATCCATATGTCCACACTGTCATGACTTCTTCATGGTATTATGGTATAGCTCAGTGTATAGTCATCAATGAGACTGTCCTTTTCTTACAAGAACATCACATCATTATCTGAGCCTACATAATGCTGTAATTCTACTTTTGACTTGTTGGGTAGCATCCCTAGACACTAAAGTCCTATGTGGACCTGCATTTGTTTACTGGGCTACATGGAAGCAGGTTGACCTACACATTTCTTCATAACGGGCAGATACCTAGCTAATGTGTACATTTATGCCTTTGTGAATGCTATCCACGTTCCTTTCTTCCTACACCCTTGGATAAAAGCAGGCGTTTTTATACTGCCAGTCATGTATCACATAGATGTATGCATGTACATAATGCACCATTATTATCACCATTTTTTCCCATTTCATCCAATATAGCCAAGTGCCATGGATCCGATGTATCTTTTTACTCCACCTGGCAGTGCTTCCACTTATTGTTAAGGCTGACTTTTTATTTATTGACTGCTGTTAATCCTGAAACCTTTCTCTCTGAGGCCACATTATATTTCCTGACATGTCTGTCAAGTAGATATCTTTGTTTCTCGTATCACAATGTTATAAGAGATGCTACTTCAACAAGCTGAGTTTGAAAGATGAATTGCATCTCCTTTATTCTGGTTATTTACAGAAAGAAGTGACTATGTTAATAACCTCGGGTCAGTTTGATTTAATACAGAACAAACGTACAATTTATATTACAAAAATAAAAAAAGCTTGTTCAGCAGTGACATTTTTCTGTCTGTAAAACATGTTTAAAATGTTCCTTGCAGTCTTCCAAATTCTGGCTGCATAGTTCTGATTCTACGGGACTTGATTGTATACATTTAAAAACTTCTTGTATTTGTATTGTTAATTTATTGTTATTTTGACATAGCCCACTTACCAGATACATACAATTAAGAGATGCTTTTACAAAAGGCTAAGTTTGAAAGATAAATTACCTCTCCTTTATTCTGATTATTTACAGAAAGAAATGTCTACATTAACAAAATCTGGTCAGTTTGATTTAATACAGAACAAATGTACAATTTATATTAAAACAAACAAAAAAAAACTTGTTCAGCAGTAGCAGTTTTACTTGTTTGAAAAGAAGCATCTTACATTCTTCCAAATTCTGACTGTATAGATCTGATTCTGCTGGGCTTGACTGTGTACAGTCACAAATTTCTTGTACTTTCATTGTCAATTTGTTGTTATTCTGACACAGCCCACTTATCAGATGCATATAATTAATAATCACTGTCATCGTTATTATCCTCAGCATTATCTTATCATCTTTTATCTTCATGAGGGTTGCGATAGTAGCAGGGTAAGAAGTGTATACATACTTATGTAGCCTGACCAATAGCGTCCAGCTAACCCTGTGGGATTCCTAGGACTTGCCTAGACTTCATTGTGACATATACAGTCAAGGGTCTGGACTTCAAATTTTGAATGTCATGGTTCATGTTATCATGATGTGCAAGCCAGCAGTACATTTTTGGTATTTACGTATGTAAGTATGTAACATGTTACCTTTTCTCTACTGTAGAGTGATTGTAAGATAGATAGATAGAATGTTTGATTGATTTTGTGTTTTTCAGGTTAAGTTTTTCAGAACATAGTTTTCGTAAAAGTGTAACTTGTATTCTTATGCATTGACTGAATGTAGCTAAACTTGTTCCCAGATATTCTCAGGCAGTCTGATAGATATAAACCCTGCAAAGTGCCATGGATCTGACATAGGGTGTCTCACAGTGGTCTATGTCTGGTACACTTCTTGTGATAGATAAACATCCACATGAGGTAACCAAACACCTATAATGGCTTCCCTCAACATGATGTAGTGGTTACTGTAGTCCAATGTTCTTCTTGATTGCAAAATTCCTCACTCTAAGACTGACAGTCAGTCTATCTGACCTGTGAAGGAATCTAATTTCTACCATTTATATCTGAGATCTCATCCTTTAAATCACTGTTCAAAACTCATGGCTAAGGTTGAGCATGGGAACACAGACTGGTATAGTTAGAACCATAGGGAGGACATCTGGCAGCTCCTCAGACTGGTGCCCTTGCCTCAGAATTAAAAGTTTATAACCAAAAAAAGATCCTTCCATACTTGAATTTAAAAAAGCTCTCCTATAATTGCAGGAAACTGAAGCAGCTTGCTACACTTATTACAACACACTCGCACATTAGGCACATTTGTACTGACAGCAAATGTAGTATTGGCATGCATTTATGAAGCCCCAATATCTTCACTGCTTTACAAATCACATACATCTATACTGATAATTCACTCTTGCACCACCAGCACCTGCCAGTCATGCCCCTGACAGTTTGTTTCTGGGGCGGCTTCCTCCTTTGCCCCCCCCCAAGTTACTACCCTGGGTAAAGTGAGAGATTTTCCTATGAATCATCTTTCACTTCACCATCGCACTTCAGTAACATGACAGTAGTACCACTGTCCCATTCTGCTGTTTGGTCTCACAATATACCTACCGTCAGTCATAAACAAGGAACAAAGATATTTAACTCCTGTACCACACATAGTTGCATCCCTCTCACCTGGAAACTAATCTATTATTTTTAGGAAGAGAATCCTGACTTCTGATTTGAAGGTGCTGATTTGCACCCCAACCATGTCATAGAAGTGAATAACCACAGTACATGCTGGAGATTACAGTCAAGTGAATCCAAGAAGGGAAACTAATGTGCAAACAAATAAGACGTTCACATCCCAAATGAGATATTTCCCTTACCTTGACTGACCTTGATGTCCTGCTGATGAAAATCACATACAAGAAGGGTGATAAGACATACCTTTGCCAGAATACTACACTCCACCTTGCATGTACTTAATGTCAAGAATGCAGACACACCTCTCACTCTTCAAATACATAGAACAAGTGGCTCAGAACAGCAATCCTGGGAGACCTTGCTATTGTAGTAGTCCTCACAAGGCATTCTGGGTTCCGTAGTCACATATCTTCTCTGAGTCCACAAAATACATGAATATGGTATTAGCAAATACCCTTGATGGACTCCAGTACCCATTCCTTGGCCAATGTCATCTCTTCCTAATGCAGGGCAACCTATTCCAAATTAGGCTCCGTTTCTTCAAACTTTGCTCACCAATAAATTTATTTCCCCAATCAGTTTTTATGAAAGCTAATGTACCATTGCCCCGTCCATATGACCAAAATGTTATATATTCCTGTATTTCTGGTTTCTTCTAATATTTATTCTTAATCTAAATTAGGCTCATGCTTAACTTATTGAAAATCATTATGGGAGTATGCTTCTCATATAAGACAGGATCACTCCTTATCATTTTGCCTGCCTACCACCCTTATACTATATTAACATATGTAGACTACGAAAACATAACTGGCAAATGGATTTCTGTATTTTAATTAAATCATAACCAACTGGTGTAAACCGGTTAAATATATATATATATATATATATAAAGAGTGGAGTTGTCACAGCACAGTAATGTTTATTGCTACATGTAAGCACTTCAGTCCATTACAATGACAGGACTTCTTCAGAATAACACACCCACAAACACCATCCCTGGGGTACATGAAGCTGAAAATTCCATGCAGGAACAGTGTAGCCATTCCTGCATGGAATATCGCCACTGAGCGATCCAGCAAGCAGCTGATCTGACGTGCACGAGCGTGCCTACACTGTTCCTGCATGGACATAACTGCAGAATGCTAATTATCTCATTTGCTGGTGAAAACCATGCAAATGAGGTGAATTAGTGATTCAGCAAGCAAGCAGGTATCCGTGCAAGAACAGTCCCCGGGATTCATTAAGGTGAAAATTCCATCCAGGAACAGTGTAGCCATTCCTGCATGGAATATGGCTGCTGAGTGATCCAGCAAACAGCTGATCTGATGTGCATGAGCATGCCTACACTGTTCCTGCATGGATATGACTGCAGAATGCTAATTACCTCATTTTCTGGTGAAAACCATGCAAATGAGGTGAATTAGTGATTCACCAAGCAGCCAGGTATCCATGCAAGAACAGTATTATTTGCAGAAATGTATTCGGTTGCTAACCAAATACATTTCTGCAAATAAAATGGAGACATGACAGCTCTCAGAAAAGCACGTATTATAGCATTTAGGCATGCCAATGGCCAAACATATGGCCATTATCATGGAAAATTGTTTACCTTTTATAAAAATCAAACATTTTTTTGGCCAATCTCGGCCATTTAAGCATAGGTCAGCGGTGTGCAAACAAGATCATGCCAAAAATAAAAAAAAAAGTGAAAAACTCAATTTTAAGGGAAATCTGCATTTTACCATTATAGTCTATGGAATGCAGAATGAAAACAATACCAGGGAACAGTGGTTGTCAAGGGGAAAGGCTCTGTGTAAGTGCAGTAACTATGGACTAAGACAGTGGGGTATGCAAATATGGGGAAATTTACTGAATCACAAAATTCTTCTAAGTCCCAAACTGCACCTAACCATGTAGGTGCTCAAGCATGATGGTGTAACTAGGAGGAGTAACAGACATGAAAAGGGTGTGTGTAAGACATGCTGTAAGTGCATTGGAGCCCTAAGGCGCAGAGATAAGCTTAGCTAAGCACAGCTAAGCAAGTGGATGTGTCTGAGGCTGTATTGACTTATTCCATGAAATGAGAAGCATGTTCACGGCCAGGGGAGGGCTATTTCTTAATGTTTACCTTAGCTGAATGGGTTTGCATGTGCGCACTAGGTCTAAAACAAAAAAACAAAAAACAAAAAAAAATGGAAATAGGACTGTTTACATTTGGGCATTGGGTTTGTGCAACACACCTTGGGGCTTAAAAGGAGCAGAAATGGGAAGGGAAAAAAAGAAAAAATCAGAATTAAAGCAATCAGGTACAAATAACATAGCTGGCAGGTGGAATGCATCATAGTCAGCCAATCATACAGGCAGCATCTGCAGCACAACAGTATAAAGTATGGAAACCCCTTACAGTCTGTTTTTTCCCAAAAACTCTGCACCATTGGTGTACACATGCGGGAGAATTTTAACTGGAAAATGTTAGGGGCTGCCATTGCTTTGATCCATCAGTATGTGCTAGAGGCTGAGGGTGGAGAGGAGGATAATGCTGCCAACCACCACAGATCAAGGAGGAGGAGAAGAGTGTTCAGACCGAGGGTAACTTACCAGGGTCTACATGATTTGGAGACAGTAGAGACCTACAGGGTTGACAGAGACATACGTCAGCGAATCATTGAGCTGTGCTGGCCTCAACTCAGACCTAGAACCAACAGAGGGTAACACATCCCAGTGGATACCAAGGTATGTGTAGCCTTAAGAATTCTAGCTACAGGTACTTTCCAAAGACCTACTGGGGACATGATGGAGCGGTCTCACAGGCATCTGCATCCAGGGTACTCCACCAGTTCCTGGATGCCATGCTACCACATGCCAATGAGCACATTTACTTCCCAACACCCGCGAGGAGAGGACCAGCAATATGCATCTCTTTCACTGTGTGGCAGAATACCCGGAAGTACTGGTGCAACAGCCTGCACGCATATCCACATAAAAGCATCACCCGGTGAACAGGGTAGGGTCTACATAAACCATAAGGGATTCCCCTCCATCAACTGCCAGGTTGTGTGCAATGCCCAGGGAATTATCATGAATGTGTGCACTGGAAGCTATCACGACTCTCATATCTGGCATTCATCACAGCTGTACCAGGCATTTGCCAGTGCGGGCTTCCCATATGACCATCTGGTGGAGGATGCTGGCTATTCACTGGAGCCATGGATGATGACACCCATCAGAAATGCACCCACACCCACACAAGAATGGCATAATGAAGCACACGCACAAACCAGGATCATTATAAAGCATGTGTTTGGGATGCTCAAGTCATGGTTCTGCTGCCTTGACCGATCTGGTGGTGCCTTGCAGTACTCTCCAGCCATATGTGCACACATGCTCATAGTATGTGCCATGCTACATAATATGATTGTGTGGAAACAGCTTCAGCAGGAACAGCATGTGGAAGGGCCACACAGCCCACCACCATTTCCAAGGTCCCCACAGGCACAGAGGGACTCACAGGAGGAGGCCCCTGAGCCTGCTCCCATCGGCAGATGGAGGCATGCCCAGTATGCTCAGGCCAGCAAAATAGATGAGAAGCACATCACATTACCTGTAACTTACCATGTATAGGCAGTGTACTGTGTGGATCCAACATAGGCAGCCATCAAGCACTATCCACACAACTGCTGCAAGCACAAGGTAAGTCAGTCTTCTTAACAATAAATGAATGGATTAGTATGTTTTGCTAGCATATCTATGGTAATGCTGCATGCATGCAAAGGAATGGGGTGGCCTTCTGGGATAGCAGCACACAACTGATAACTATGAGGGACACCAGGAAATGTTTGGCCAAAACTGGCATCTACACACTATGCAGTAGTACTCATGGTGGCAAATCCCACTGCAGCATATGTGTGGGGACAACTAACTGGGGGGTCATAGGTCACAGGCATAGATGTCAGTGTGGGGTCCCATACACACCCCTCACATCCACACAGCAAGACAGCTGTAAAAAAACACAGAGAAATTTCTGGTAAAGGCACACAAAGGCTGGCAATGTTGAATTACCCCCTACAGACTCCCACAGTGATAGCACAGGAGGACCCACATTTGCAGTAAGGCTATGAAGGGTAAGAAATCTGAAACTCAAATGTATGCCAGTACAATCTGACCTGTGCTCTTTACTGATATGCCTCTAGTCCCCAAGACAGGGCACAATAGTATGGTAAATGGAACCAGAATGTAAAGCAAATATCAGCACAGTCTGTGCAAATGTGGACAGTTGACAGGTGTGCCCCCCCCCATACACCCACACAAATGCAGTAACATGTATGTTTGCAGGGAAATAGCAGCATAGCATACATTGCCAGGGCTGTACCAACACAGGAAAACATATTGCCTGTCCACAATATGCAGGGGTCAATGACTATGTGTATGTGTGGTTAATACTGTCTGGATCTGGTCAGCACATTCTCCTGGCATTGTCTTGTAGTGCCCTAGCTACAGTGCTGTCTTTGATAGGGCCATGCGCAGATAACTGCAGTCCCAACTGTTATGCATGTCAGTGACACCCACTGCTCTGCCACTGACATACCTGGAAGTCACAATGCTATGTGGAATATACTACACATATTATTGACATCTTGAAGGATGTGTAGCTGAGGTGCCAAGGCTTTTGTGAATATAAATGCTTTTTAGTACTGTTGCCAGTGGTTATTCTCAATAATCCTTTTCTCTTATGTTTGCTTTTACATGTAATGGACATACCTTCACAGTTAAATGCACTTTGTATCCATACCTATAACTCCAAATCTCTGACAGCAAGATGTCTGGACAAGGACAGAAATAATAGTGGAACAAAGGCACAATGATAAGCATGTGTTGTAAATATTGCCTTTACATACTGAGAAAGTTGGTAGGTTGATGGGTTTGTAATAGCGGGAATTGTCTGAAGGTTATGTAGTCTGAAACAGTAATGTCTGTATTATTTTGTAACATCACTCTTCAACTATATGTAACTAACTTGCCATAAAAACACAAGTTTACATATAAAGGATGAAACCTCTAGCCAAACACCTGGACAACCTGCCAAAAAATGTACAGGTAAGAGGTATTCCCACACAAGGATATGACATCTCAGGTTAGAAAGATACCACACAAGCAGGAGATCTACAGCTAATATATCACCAGGTTGCATATGTGATATATCTACATCTGTTGCGTGAGATACACAAACATATATATGATAAGTTTGTGTGTGTGTGTGTGTGTGTGTGTGTGTGTGTGTGTGTGTGTGTGTGTGTGTGTGTGCGTGCGCGTGTGTGTGTGTGTGTGTGTGTGTGTGTGTGTGTGTGTGTGTGTGTGTGTGTGTGTGTGTGTGTGTGTGTGTGGTAAGCTCCATAGTGAGTGTGATAACTATGTAACACTATAGTACAAATCACTAGTTATACAGGGGTTCTAATTTCATATCCAGGAAATGTGTGCGTATGTTTGTAAGAAGAAGTATTTTGATAAGTCTCCCACCCGCTACCCTACTTTATCACTCCTGCTGATTTCATTCCCCTTATCAGCACCTTTGGCCAGTTATCAGCCCAGTAAGCTCTGTAGCATGTGTAATAACTGTGTAACACTATAATACAAATAACCAGATATGCGGGGTTCTACCCTCAGATCTGGCAAATGTGTATGTGGGTGTATACATGTGTATGTTTGTAGGAAGAAGTATTTTGATAAGTTTTCCACCCAGTCCCCTACTTTATCAGTTCTGCTGATGTCATTCCGCTTATCAGCACCTTTGGCCAGTTGTCAGCCCAATAAACTCTGTAGCGTGTGCGATACTATAGTACAAATAACTAGATAGACAGGGGTTCTAATCCCAATACTGGCAAGTGTTTGTGTGTGTGTGTGTGTGTGTGTGTGTGTGTGTGTGTGTGTGTGTGTGTGTGTATGTGTTATACCATTTTGAGTTGTATACAACCCTGTACACTTCCCATCGCCCTACTTTACTAGGCCTGCTGATTTCATTCACCTTAGAATTATCTTGGGAGTAGGTAAAATCATATGAACTCTGTGACACATCTGATAAATGTGTAATACTATAGTAGAAATAACTAGATACATAGGGGTTCTAATCTCAGTACTGGGAACTGTTAGTGTGAGAATCATATACGGTGTGTGTTATACCATTTTGATGTGTGTACCGCCCTGTACACTTCCCATCACCCTACTTACTAGGTCTGCTGATGTCATTCACCTTAGAAGTACCTTGGGACTAGGTGAAATCATATAAGCTCTGTGGTGTGTCTAATAACTGTGTAAAACTATAATATAAATAACTGGATACGTAGGGGTTCTAATCTCAATACTGGCAGCTGTTTGTGTGTGTGTGTTTATATGAGAACTATATACTGTGTGGGTTATACCATTTTGAGTGTGTACTACCCTGTACACTTCCCATCACCCTACTTACTAGGCCTGCCGATGTCATTCACCTTAAAAGTACCTTGGGACTAGGTGAAATCATATAAGCTTTGTTGCATGTCTGATAACTGTGTAACACTATAGTAGTAATAACTAGATAGGTGGGGGTTCTAATCTTAATACTGGCAACTGTGTTTGGGTGAAGATCACATCCTGTTTGGCCGATACCATTTTGATGTGTGTACCACACACGCCTGTTTACCACCTCCCAATGGCATTACTTTATATAGCGTGGTAATGGCATTTGCCTCATGCAGCATGTTAACCCATCGTGTATGCCATACCATTCCTGTGTACAGATGTCTATGGAATATCCAGATGTTTGCAACCTATATGTGGTCTGTGTCCCTTAAAAACGTCCATGCATGTGATAGTGTTGCCAAATCAGCCACAGTGAGTGTAGTGACACACATGCCAGCATCAGATATCATACCTGACTGAAACATCATGCTGATACAATGTCTGCTACCCTATCACTTGTCCAGGCTTATAGGAGTAATACATGACTTCAGATGCTATTTCTGGTGGCTTATCTCACCATCCATGAAGGCATTCAGAACATTACATGTTGAAAGAGGTAGCGTGTTATGTCCCATGCATATAATCTATGTGGGGCATGTCATGTGTATGTAGTATTACAGTACATCAAAGTGGATATGTAGGTTTACTAATCTGTCTATTGCCAACTGTGTTTGTGTTGTTGTATGCACATCCCCTGTGTCAGTCTTTACTGTGTGCATGCAAAGGATATACCATTTTGTCAACCTGTTCCACCCTGTGATCTCAGGAATACATACCACAAACCTGTCATACACAGTATCATGCATGCCCTCACCAACTGCATCAGGGTTGAGTGTATGGGAAAGAAATGGCAGGGTCGACAGGTGTTGACAGGTGAATCTGTTGCAGTTAATGTAATGGCTACACTTGTGAGGAACCTGCTGACAGTGCTGCAGTAACCTGTTCTGCATGTATGAGCCTGTGGTACTACAAAACATTGAGCTGACGTGTCTGAAGGCTACTTGTCTGTGACAAGGGATATGTATGCAAGGTCACACTGTCTGACAGTCTGACAACCGTGTCCCACACACACTGTTGCATGCATACACACCTGGTGTATGCACATATAAAGATGGACAATGGGACAAAATTAGTGATACTGTCTTAATATTGCTTAACACACTTGAGTCATTCGATAGCACAGTAGCCTTTGCATTGACAGGCATACTCTGGAGGATATCCAACACTTATATGGCAGGAAGAGAAGAGAAAGGCTGGGAGTGTGGTAGTGAGGGTAAGAACTTTTAATGTTGTCAGTATGATTGATATAGGGACAGCGCTAGCGAATATAATAACCAGAGGAAGGTTGATATATTGTGTGTGCAAGAGACCAGATGGAAGGAGAGTATGGCTAGGTGTATTGGAGGCAGGTCACAATTGTGCTATCGTGGTGTAGATGGGAGGAGAAAGGGTGTAGGGGTTATCCTGAAGGAAAAGCATGCCAAGAGTGTTTTTAGAGGATGAAATGAGTGTCTGCTAGAGTGATGTTTATGAAGCTGAAAACTGATGGTGTAATGATGACTGTTGTTAGTGCATACGCTATGCAATTTGGTTGTGCGATGGATGAGGAAGAGAAATGTGAAGTCAGTTGATAATGTGGTGATGACTGTACCCAAGGGTGAGAGAGTGGTGATTGCAGCCAATTTCAATGGGCATGTTGGTGAAGGGAACAGAGGGGATAAGGAAGTGATGGGTATGTATGGTGTTAAGCAAAGGAATGCAGACGCTGAGGTGGTAGTGGAGTTTGCAACAAAGATGGACATGCCTGTGGTGAATATGTAGTATAACAAGAGTGAGGAGCATAGGGTGACATACAAGAGTGGAGGAAAATGCACACAGGTGGAATATATCCAATGTAGGAGGGTCAATTTGAAGGAGATTGGAGACTGTAAAGTGGTGATGGGGAAAGTGTAGTTAGGCAGCATAGAATGTTGGTCTGTAAGATGATGTTGGTGATCAAGAAGAGGAGAAGTGTGAGGGCAGCACCAAGGATCAAATGGTGAGAAATGGAAAAGGGTGATTGTGAGGTGTAGCTCAGGGAAGAGTTAAGACAGGCACTGGGTGGATGGCATTGAATATTTACCAAATATCTGGGTAAGTACAGCAGAGCTAGTAAGGGAGATGGCTAGAAAGGTGCTTGGTGTGACATGTGGATGGAGGAAGAAATACAGGGAAACCTGGTGGTGGACTGAAGAAGTACAGGACAGTATACAGAGACAGAGGTCAAGGAAGAAGGATTGGGATTGTCAGAGAGATGAGGAAAGTAGACAGGAGTATAAGGAGATGAGATGCATGACAAAGAGAGAGGTTACAAAGGCTAAGGATGAGGCATATGAAGAGTTGTATGACAGGTTGGACATTAAGGAGGGATAAAAGGACTTGTACCAATTGGCTAGACAGAGGGACCAAGTTAGGAAAGATGTGCAGCAGATAAGGGTGATAAGGGATAATGAGGGAAATGTACTCACAAGCGAGGAGAGTGCATTGAGCAGATGGACAGAGTACTTTGATAGGCTGATGAATAAAGAGAATGAGAGAGAAGGTTGGATGATGTGGGTATAGTGAATCAGAAAGTGCAACAACTTACCAAGGAGGAAGTAAGGATAGCTATGAAGAGGATGAATACTGGAAAGCCTGTTAGTTCACATGACATACCTGTGGAAGCATGTCAAGAATGATTTGTGACAGATGAGTACCAGGGAAAATGCCAGTGGTGTTTTTAACCAGATTGTTTATTGATATCTTGGAAAGTGAGAGGTTGCATGAGGTGTGGAAAGAAAGTGTTTGGGTATCATTCTCAGAATAAGGTTGATGTGCAGAGCTGTAGTAACTACAGAGGGATAACACTGAGCAGTCACAGCATGAAGTTATGGTAAAGAGTAGTGGCAGCTAGGTTAAGCAGGGAGGTAATGCATAGTGTTCAGCGGTATGGTGTCATGCCAGGAAAGAGCACTACATATGCAATATTTGCTCTTAGTGTGTTGATGAAGAAGTACAGATGAGGTCAGGAGTTGCTTTGTGTCTTTCTGGACTTAGAGAAAGCATATGACAGGGTGCTTAGAGAGGAGATATGGTGTTGTATGAGTACGTCATGAGTGGCAGAGATATATGTAAAAGTGGTACAGGCTTTGTACAAGGGTGGTGTGACAGCAGTGAGGTCTGCAGTGGGACTGATGGATGCATTTAAGGTGGAGGTGGGATGACATCAGGGATCAGGTGTAAGCCCTTTCTTATTTGCAATGATGATAGACAGGTTGACAGACTAGCTCAAACAGGAGTCCAAGTTGTATATGATGTTTTCAGATGACATTGTGATCTGTATTGAGAGTAGGGAACAGATTTAGGGGACCCTGGAGAGGTGGAGATATGCTCTAAAGAGGAGAGGAATGAAGGTCAGCAGGACTATGACAGAATATGTGTGTGAATGAGAGGGAGGATAGCAGAATGTTGAGGATGCAGGGAGTAGAGTTGGCAAAGTTGGATGTGTTGAAATGGTTGGGATCAACATTTCAGAGTAATGATGACTGTGGAGGACAGGTGAAGAAGAGAGTACAGGCAGGATGGAGAGGGTGGAGAAAAATGTCAGGAATTATTTGTGACAGATGAGTACCAGTAAAAGTGAAAGGGAGGGTCTACAAGCGGGTAGTGAGACCAGCTATGTTATATGGGTTGGAGACAGTAGCACTGACAAAAAGGTAGGAGTCAGAGCTGGATGTGGCAGAGTTACAGATGTTAGGATTTGTACTGGGTGTGATGAGGGTGCACAGGACTATCAATGTGTATATGAGAGGGTCAGCCAATGTTGGACGATTTTGAGACAAAGCCGGAGATGCAAGATTACATCAGTTTGGACATGTGCTAAGGAGGGATGCTGAGTATATTGGGAAAAGGATGGTAAGGATGTAGCTGCCAGGTAAGAGGAAAAGAGGAAGGTTTCAGATAAGGTTTCTATATGTGGTGAGAGAGGACATGCAGGTGGTTGGTGTGACAGAGGAAGATGTAGAGGGCAGGCAGAAATGGCAACAGATGATCCACAGTGGTGACCCCTAACGGGAACAGTCAGAGGAAAAGGAAGGAGATGTAATGTCAGTCTTCACAGATTTACCAAGGATTTGCCAGATATAACATAACTCTTTGAGTAAATGACTACAAATATGAGGCACACATATGGTCAGTGTGCATAACATCGGACAGTTAAATGGTATGAGCTCAGTATATCACATGCATGTCAACACACACATCTGCAGCAGTACTTTACTATGCAAATACCATGTATAGGTCTCTCACATTTCTGAGACAAACAAGTATATCATAGTTGTATTCACACATAAGAATATCAATATGTATGACATCCCAGTAGCTGGCCTAGCATTGTCACAGTCAGTATTGTTCAACACACTCTCCAGTAGTAGTCATATGTGAGCCATTCTTTCCTGGGGTGACTCAGGGGCCTGACCTATGATCCATGTCACTGCAGACAGACCCAGATGCTATGACCATAGGTTCTGATCAGCAATATATCAGTACAGCGTGTCTTGTTGAGACATATATGTGAAACTTCATATTTCCCATTCTTACATACCTCCTACTGCAGTCCATTACAAGCTTACTTGATACCTGTTTTTTTTCAAGTATAGGTGGTTATATCCTGCTCTGTTTTTTTTTTTCTTTTCAATGTTTCTCTCTCTCTCTCACAGATATAGGGTGTACATCTGTATTGCATAGGCAGCAGCTTGTCTTTTGTAGGTAATGCTCATGAGCATCTGATGGCCTGTGCACTAATTGGTGCCCCCCACTTGCTAATTGCATACAGAACAGCTGTGTTGTTATTTGTATAGCCAATGGCATGGTAACACACTCCTATAATTGAGTACTTCATGTGGGCATTGGCCCTTTTCCTTGCCAGTGAGGAGAACTTCATGGAGGTGGGTCAACAACTGTATCACAGAGGGTATTTGGAAATACCTATTACAACCAAAACTGTGGAGACAGGCCAACAAAATTGGGGCAAATGTTCCATACATAGGGCTAGAATGTAAGTATTGCTGATATGTCTGGATTAATGCAAGTCTAACAGGGTTTGTGTGGACATGGAATTTGTGCATGCTTTTAACTCTGACAGTGTTATGTGTTTGACATAACTCTCAACTGTAGGGCTATCTGCAGAATGGCCAAAGTTTGGACTCCTATGTTTAGTGTGTTCCTCAGACATTTTTTGTCTTTGGAAAATCAATAGCATACTCTAGGGATTACAGTCAGTAACTGCTAACATCCATTTGTGTTTCTGACCTCATATCCCTCAAAAAAGATATGTTACAATTAATCCTGTTACACCAGCAAATTTCACAGTTTATAACAGCAATATTTCTAATATGTCCCTGTCTTTGGACCTCTGTCCCCCAATTATGTCAGACTTTGTCCAGATGGCATGCTGTAAGAGATTGATAGGTATTGTATATGATCATTTAGTGCTTGCATTCCTGATATCATCCCAGTGATGTATCAGACTGCAAGACATATTATGTGAAAAAGGCCTTATATATGAGGGGAAAGCCTGAACAATCTGTGGGACTCTGTACAGTTGAGATGTCTGTGTATTTCTGGCAATTGTTGAAAGACTATCATGAGTGTGTAGCAGTGTGGTGTGTCAATGTTATTTGGCCTGTAGGGAGGGGTGTGGATGTATGTGTTATGGCTCCTTTTCTATCTGCCTGTTCATGCTGCTGCTGTTTCTGGTGGTCTATCAGCTGTATATGTTTGTAGGGGAAGACTGAGAGTTGTCTCATAAATGCCAGGTCAGGCATCATAGTACACTTTGAATTGGCCAGTATATGCAGGGGGAGTGTGTAAGTGACAAACATGTTGATATGTTTTTATTCACACAGTCCTTATACTGTGCTGTTCCTTTGGCTGACCTGTATGCCACTGCAATTGGGGTGGAATTGGTTGTGGGTATGCACTTTCACACTGGTGTCTGTTTTTCAATGCTTTCACATCCCTGTAGTGCCTGAAATATTTGCCAGTACATGTGTAATTCCCCCTAGCAGATTTGGGTTAGTGTTGTGTCAGTGTCTGACTATAGTTTGGACAGTGCTTGGTGACATGCTTAGCAGCTGAGTGTAGTTTCCCTAATGTGATGTTATGTCCAGATATTTGTAGGATGTAATGCTGCCTGGCCCCCATAAGTGTTGTGTATTTCTGTCACATCATGGGATGATGTGAGGATTTCAGTGACTAACTAGTGAAAAGTAATTGAGTGTTGGACTTGTGCTATTTCAGTCAATATATGTTAGGACAGACATGAGGATGTTACTGCAGCAACTGTGCCAGCTTATCTACTCCAGTATTTTAGATATGTCCCTATTTTCATGGCTTTCACCTTCCACTTTGTCAAGCTTTGTCCAGATTTGTTGCACTAAGGAGCTCTGGGCCTACCTGGGCCTACCTCTCGACTGTCTGGATTGTTGCAGTATGTCCAGGTCTATTGGTTCCACAGATTCATTATTTTTATATCCCTGGTAAATCACTGTGATGATCTGAGGATTTCTGGCAGTAAATGATGACATATATTTCAGTTTCCGAACTCACATCCTTCAGAACATGTATGCTGAAACAAATCCTGTCACTCTGGCAACATTCTACATTTATAAGAGCAATATTTTAAATATGTCCCTAATTTGGGTCCATTGCCACCACTTTGGCAACTCTTTGGCCAGATTTCTTGCACTAAGAAGTTGAGAGCTATGGTTGTGAGGTATGACTTAACTACATGTTATGAGTATATATATATATATATATATATATATATATATATATATATATATGTTACCTTTAGTACGCTGATAGCCCACTACATTGAATTCCACTTCACCGACACAACAGAACATCGACAAATGAAGAACCGAAGTTTCCCACACGGTAAGTTACTGTTTGGCCATCCAGAACTGAAAAACTGCCATTAAACTGACTACACAAATGTGGAGGGCTATGCACCCAATGCCCCCCTAACTTAATATTCCATCTCCGAGAATGCACTACCATGGGGGTACGGGGCAAAGTTCAGGTGGATGGCCATATGGTAAAAATGGGAAACTTTGGCTCTTCAGTTGTTGATGTTTTGCCATGTCGGTGAAGTGGAATTTGATGTAGTGGCCTTTCGACGCACTAAGGGTAACCTATATATATATATATATATATATATATATATATATATATATATATATATATATATATATACACATATATATATATATATATATATATATATATATATATATATATATATATATAAAGAGAGAAAGAGATATTTACTTTATTTATATATATATATATATATGTGTGTGTGTGTGTGTGTGTGTGTGTGTGTGTGTGAGTGTGTGTGTATGTGTATGGTTTTATATGTATATCTATTTATATTATCTATATCTATTTATATTATGTACACATTTTTATATATATATTTCTCCATACATATATACATGTGTATATGTATAAATACAAAAGCTGATTGATTCTACCAAATCTTTTCCCTACTGTTAATGACTCTACTGCATGATATGCTTGAAAAAGCATCAGCAGGCTTTACAACTGCAGTGGTATAGTGGTACATTGCTTTGACTATGGTGTACAGGGCCCTGGGTTTGAGACTTGGTAGATCTGATTATTTTGTTGCTAGGCAGAACAGAGGCTGATAGAAACAGAGTGATTAAAGCAGTTGTAAGCAGGTTTCTGTGATGCTAAGTGATACCAACACACTGTTAAACGTGTAGATACTTAATCTATGTAGAGTTCA
The DNA here is from genome assembly GCF_019279795.1 of Protopterus annectens. Lineage (NCBI taxonomy): Eukaryota > Metazoa > Chordata > Ceratodontiformes > Protopteridae > Protopterus > Protopterus annectens. The sequence goes on from NC_056736.1 coordinate 500,460,928, forward strand.
CTTAGTGACATTTACCAGTGCACAAATCCACTTAACTGAGCTACCTGCTGCTTAGCATTCATGTTTGAGCAATGCTTAAACCTGATAAGCATAGCTGAGCATTTCTAACCATTGCACACAGTTCATTCTTATAAAATATATTTTTATATATTTCTGTATATATTATATTATTATATCCCTATATTATTATAATATCATATTATATTATATATTTATATAGTTTTTATATGTGTCTTATGAAATATAACATGTGCTTCCATTACAATAGTAAGGGGTATAACTATACTGTATGGGACACATGTATACATGGGTGTTTTAACATGTCATATGCACTCACACTTCCATTTTACACCAGCTACACTACCCTGGTGACAAAAATAACATACCACATATTCTAATATGAAAATATTACTTTTAACACTGCTTTCCCATGTAAAATTGGATTGCCTGTTGTAATCCTCAAACCGTGTACATCTGCATGCAAAGCTGGGCCTCTGACCACTACACTACCTTCGTTTGGAAATTTGAGCTGTATATTTTTATTTATCTCCTATTGCATATTAATATTATATTATTATATTAAATGGGGAGTAATGAGGTTTCTGGCGATGTCATTGAGGATTGCTGTCATGACATAATGGCATATGTTTCAGTTTCAGATGTGTATCCTTCAGAACATTCATGCTAATGCATAACCTGTTTTCTATCAACTTTCTGTCTGTCCTCTGTGCAGATGAGATGCCACCGGCACTCAGGCTGTGGTTGCCTACACTGCAGAATGGGTCTAAGAGCCCATGCCTGTATTCATGTAGGATGCAGCCAGGAATGGTATTATGCCTATGGAGGCATCTGTACGTTGCCTTTGAGAGGGCATTACAGACCTGCTTTCTGATCATGAGAGGAGGGGGAAGGTGCTGTACATGCACATGTGTACCTATGGGGGTGACAGGGGGGTGAAGTTTACACTTCACCTGCCTGCAGCCAGTTGGTTATATCTATGGCATATGTGTATGTGGTGTTATTGACCATCACTACTGAGCAGATATGTGTGTTGCCTCTGGAACTGCAGACACATGTCTGGAAGGCCTACTGACTGGCCTTGGTGGATGTATCTAGTTTGCACTCAAGACAGCCTTAGTGTACATCACCTGTGACCTTATTTGCTTGTGCAGAACAAGGTGACATGGCTGCCAATGAGGCACCTGTTCCTTCTTGGCCTGTCCTGCGATTATTTCCACCTAGGATGGTAGTTGTGTATTGCTGCTGTCCACCACAAGCATTTTGCCTACCTTGAGTGGGTTGATGTCTTGTCAGGTATTGCTGAGACCATGCAGCTATGTAGGTGCCCACATAGTATTGTGTTGTGGGCCTGGACACTGCTGCTATTTCCAACATATGGAACATCCTTCATGTGGGCATTGCCCCTTTTCCTTGCCTATGCAGGAGTAATTATGGAGGTGTGGGAGCTACAGCTTCAGAGACAGTAGATGGAAATCCCTCGCAGGACAGCACATGTGGAGACAGCCCAACAACATGGGGGACAAAGCTCCAGAATTGGGAACAGATTGTGTCATTAGTGCTGTTATACACATGGAAGGTTGCTAGATAGACAGGGTTCATCTGGACATGCATTTACTGAGTGACTTGACATCTGACAGTGATCTGCCTCTGACATACCTCTCAACTGGCATGTTGTCCACAGAGTGGCCAGAGGTTTGCCTGTTATGTTTGGTCGGTTCCTCGAACAACATCTGTTTTTGTGGGGTCGGCAGGATAATGTGAGGATTGTAGTCACTAACTGTTGACATCCATTAATGTTCCAGACATAATATCCTTCAGGGGATGTTATGTTACAACAACACATGTAACACCAGCTACTGTTTCAGTTTATAACACCATTATGTATGATATGTCCCTCTTTCCAGCCCCCTGTCCCCCAAATACTTCATGCAGTGTCCAGATGTCCTGCACTATGAGGTGCAGAGGTATGGTATATCATTAATTACCAACTGCACTACAGTTATTCAAAAAAAAAAATAATAAACAGAACGATCCAAACACGGGCAGGCAACTCCAATTTAATGACACAATGTACTATACAATGATACAGGCAATAAATCCCATAAACTAAGCACTTTCACCATAATAGAATGGCTCACTGAGAACTCTATTATGGTGAAAGTGCTTAGTTTATGGGATTTATTGTCTGTACCATTGTATTGTACGTTGTCTCATTTAATTGGAGTTGCTTGCATGTGTTTAGGTCATTCTGTTTATTATTTTTTTTTTTGGTTATCAGTTTATAACTTTGTTGGGAGTTTTCTATTTGGTTTTGCACTACAGTTATCATCCCAGTGACCTAGCAGACTCCTGGTCATGAGATGCTTGTAGGGGCAGACTGTGAAATGTCCTGTAACACCTCAGGGTTCCCAGAACACTGTGATTTTGGCCAGTATATGTCAGTGTAGTGTGTGACTGGCAATCAGGATATGTTTGTTCAGACAGTCGTTCTACTCTGAAGTTCATTTTTGGGTACTGGTATGTTGCTGTGGCTGTGGTGCAAATGTTTTTGGGTGGACATTTTGGCACCACTATCTGCTTTTCACCACAGTTCCATCCCTGTATTGCATGCTATATTTGAATATACATAGGTAATTGCCCAGAGCTGATGTGTGGGAGTGTTGTATTGGTCTTACTGTGCTTCATAAGGTGCTGGGTGGCATGTTTGGCAGCTGTCAGGGGATTTCCATTCTGTTCCATGACTGTGGTCATACCTCTACACTGTCCAGAGGCCTAGACACTGTCCAGATGCATGGCTCATATGTTTGATCTGTTCCCTAGACAGTCATTTTCCTTGGCTAATCAGTAGGATACTCTGGGGAATGCAGTCAGTACATGCTAACATCCAATGGTGTTACTGACTTCATATCCCTCAGAAAAGATATGTGACACCAAACCCAGTAACACCAGCAACTGTCTACATTTATAACAAAAATATGTCCAATATACCCCTCTGTTTGGGCCTCTGTCCACCAATTATGTCAGGCTTTGTCCAGATGTCATGCACTAAGAGGTTCAGATGTATGAAGGATCATTATTTATTGTCTTCATTGCTGCTTCCATCCCATTGAAGACATAGACCCCCAGACATGTAAAAAGGAAGCAGCCATAGATATGAGTCCTGTGCCTAAACATTCTGTCGAAAACTGTACATTTGAGAAGTCTGTGTATATCTGGCCATTGTTAACATACTGTCAGGACTTTGTAGCAGTGTAGTGTGTACATGTTATTTGGGCTGCATAGGGAAAGGGGTACATATGAGTGTCATGGGCCCTTTCTATCTGCCTGTGCATGCTGCTCCGGTTTCTGGTTCCCTATCACCTGTATATGTTTGTGCGGGCAGACCGTGATATGTCCTATAACACCTCAGGATTCCCACTACACTGGGACATGGGGCAGTATATGTAGGGGTAATGTGTGAGTGGCAAACAGGATATTGTTGCTCACACAGTCATTATACTGTAGTGTTCAGTTTTCTTACTGGTATGTTACTGTGACTGTGGTGCAATTGGTTGTATGTATGCACTTCTACACCAGTCTCTGTTTTCCACTAGTGTTACATCCCTGTAGTGCCTGCTATATTTGCAAATGCATGTGTACAGCCCCAGAGCTGGATTTGGGTAGTGTTATGTCAGTCTGATTATAGTTTGGATGTTGCTTTGTAGCTGAGTGCAGTTTCTTTAATATTGTGTTATGTCCACACATTCGTAGGATTTCAGTTGTCTGGCCGATATCATTGGTCTGGTCCCCATATCAGTGAGATGATGTGGAGACTGAGGTCACTAACTAATGAGAAGCAATTGAGTCCCAGACTTGTGATATTTCAGTCAATATATGTTAGGATATACAGTGTTACTACAGCTTATCTACTCACTTATTTTGGATATGTCCCTATTTTCATGCTTTTGTCCCCCCGCATTGTCAGGCTTGGTCCAGATTCGTTGCACTAATGGATTCTGAGTAAACCTCTCCACTGCCAGGATTTTTACAGGATATCCCGATGTTTGGCCCATACTTTTGTTCTGTTCTACAATTTATTTGTATTTGTCTGGTAAATCACTGTGATGATTCAAGGATTTATGTCAGTAAATAATGACATAAAATTTCAGTTTCCATCCTCATATCATTCAGTAATTGTCTGTGGAAACTCACCTTGTTGCTGTAGCAAATGTCTTCATTTCTAACAGCAATAGTTGAAATATATAATCTATATCTGGCTGACCCCCCCCCTTTATAGTCTTTGTACAGGTGTCTTGTACTAAGAGGTTGAGAGGTATGGTTTTGAGGTCTGACTGCACTGCACTGCATGTTATGTACATACATACATACACACACACACACACACACACACACACACACACACACACACACACACACACATATATATATGTGTGTGTGTGTGTGTGTGTGTGTGTGTGTGTGTGTGTGTGTGTCTGTGTACACACACACACATATATATATATATATATATATATATATATATATATATATATATATATATATATATATCTATATATAAATATATATATATATATATATATATATATATATATATATATATATATATATATATATATATATATATATATATATATATATATATATATCCCTTCCTTTATATGTATATGTATATTATGTATCTACTATTTCATATATATGTTTCAACATATATATATATATATATATATATATATATATATATAGTTATAGATATGTCTATCTACACCACATGAATGATTCCACAGAGCTTTCTCCCTAATGTTGTATGCCTCTATTGCATGATGTGTTAGAAAAAGCAGCAGTTGTTTCCACGTTGTAGTGGTGCATTGCTCTCACTATAGTGTATGGGGTCATGGGTTTGAAACTTGGGACTGATGTTTTTTTCCTTAATGTTAAATGACCAGAATGCATGATATGTTTGTTAAAGCATTAAAGATTTCCACAGCTCAGATGGTGTAGTGGTATGTTGCTGTGATTGTAGAGCACAGCATTCCAGTTTTGAGACTTGTCTGGTCTGACTATTTTGTTTCTGGGGAAACCAAGGTCTGATTGATGCAGAGTGATTAAGTCACTTTTAAGCCGTTGTAAGCAGGTTTGTATGGGTTTGCAATGCCAACACACAGTTAATCCATTTTAGCTTCACTTACCGCCACTTATTCCCGCTTATCACCGCACTAATTTATTTAAAAGAAAAGAAAAAGGGGTGATAGGAAAGTGTTGAAAAAGGGGCATGCAGAGTGAAGTATAGTATGAAAGGTAGCTAGGGATGTGCAGGATGGGTGTAGGAAAGGTCCATAGCTTTCCATTTCTTCTACAGCAACAGCTGTGAATTTATACAGAATCTGGAGATGAATTTGGGCACTCAAACCCCTGAGAGAGGGGTGAGGACAACAGTAATGTGTTGTCAAGCCAATTGGACCAGATTACATGTATCCAGTGGACACGTGCGAAATGGACAGTTATGTATGGGGTGCAATTTTTTTTTTGGGAACAGATGCCCTTTTTTTAAGGTGAGAGTGGGATGTTGGGGATGGATAGGTATATCTGAGGAGGTAAGTTGGGTAGGAAGACAAACAAGACAGACAAGACAGCAGACAGGGGCAGAATATGACAAGTGGGGGTAAACATCTTGGACAGGGAGGGTAGTTGAGAATCAGATGCCCATGAGCCTCCAAATGGATACAGTGGGACTGACGTCCCCACCCATGGGCAGTCACCACTACACTTTCATGGCCCCAAAGGTGGCTGTACTGGGGGATGGACAGGAGGGGCAGACTGACCCTCAAGATGCACCAGGTGGCCCTCAATCTGGCACAGCTGTCCACCAAACTCCTTTTGGATGGCACTATGCAACAAACCTAAGACCTAGCTACGGGTGACATTTTTCTGTCCACACCCACTCCCAGGGGGTGGCCTATCCCCTGAGGCAGTTCCACCCAACTGTGGTGCAGGACCAGTGGACAATAAGGTCCTGGGTTTGGTCCCAGATGTGCTGGGGCCCAGTGCCATGGCCAGATGAGGTGGGACAGGTGGATCTGCTGGGATCTGCCTTCCCAAATGTGCTATGGTGTTGAGGTTTTACAAAATATGTTAGTTAGTAGTCATGAACAAAACATTTCAAAATTAGTTTTAACATCATGCATCAGTGCTCCAATTAATCCAAAACAACAGATTTGAAACAGTTGCATAGCAAACAGAACACATGCATAAATGGAACAACAGTAAGCATCATAACGGCATGCAGGTTACATTGATAGCAACAGGCCACCAGTGATAGTATTTGAACAGGGAACATTAATAATCAAATGATGCAATATTTGTAGAAAAACAGGACACATGTCCCAACAGTAGTTTCAGAGAAAAACATACCCATTGATTATGTGTATGAATTATTGGTGCAGATAAGGTGGGGATAGGCTTCTATTGTTCACAACTGTACTGCTCATTACTCTACTCATTACTCTTCAGGTATGACCTCACTTTACATCTACCTATGGCCTGGGGTTAAGCAGTGGAATGTTTGTACACAGTGTAGTACTAAAGTCTTCTTAAAACTAATACATACATTTCCTTACCTGGCAGACCTGTGGATGGAATATCTGTTAACACTAACTGACGGTTTATACACATAATCACATATTCAATGTTACATAGGTGATACTGACAAGCGTGCCCTGCACTCATGGTGTCTGTGTGTGTGTGTGTGTGTGTGTGTGTGTGTGTGTGTGTGTGTGTGTGTGTGTGTGTGTGTGTGTGTGTGTGTTACTGCCATACTTCATCTGGATTTCTATCTGTCACCCTGGGTATTGGCAGCAGTAGCACTAGCCATGACAGTGTGACACTTGAGGGACATTTATCAGGAGAAACCACCTGGTGTATGTATTTATCTTGCTATCATTTGCAGCCTTGGGGTTGGACAGTGGAAGTTTTGTACACAGTGTATTATTACAGCCTTCTTACAGCTAATAGAAACATTTCCTTACCTGGCAGACCTGTGGAGGAAATTTCTGTTAACACTACCTGACTGTTTCTACACATATTCACACATTCTTGGGTGAAATTATGCATACAGCTTACTATCACTCCCAGGATTCAAACCATGCCTGCTTCTGCAAAATGGAACAATAAGGTTCTGTTTCAACAGAATGAGCAATTGAGGAACTGCTGTCTATCATTTGACTGTTTTCTGACTAATACTGTCTTGGTTGGACAATCTGACCTTGTAATTCTGACATTCATGCATGGCAGATAGTTCTTGTATTGTGTATTAATACTTTGATATATTACAATCTGGAAAGCAATGGTTAACAAAAAGCACTGCTGTAGGTGATACAGTATAATAGTTTATGCATTACTACAGATCTTGGTGCATGGAACATTTCATATAGTTGATCTCCTGTTTTACAGATCCACATTCTTTGTCAGATGAGCCTCAATCAATTAATGCTGTAAGAGCCATAGTTGCTGTGCAGAACCTGTGCACATTTAGAGTCATACCACCACATACAAAAGTAAACACAACAGTCTGGGTTTTTTAGTTTTATTGAAGGGTAGAGGCAGTTTTATTGATAGATATCCTGTACATCAGTATTACTCTGGTAACATCTCATTTATTCATTACACACAGTGCACATTTAAACCTACTGGCAGTTGACATTTTACTCCTTTCTATTTATTTGTCCTGAATACTGCAAGCTAGATTTGTACTCACCACCATCCTAGCGCAGCCTTAGCAACCTGCTGGTATGGGCGTCTATAATCACAGCCCACTCATCTGCAGCTGTACAGGAGATAAAGAAAGATTTATGCATACCTATCAATCACATACACAGGCTGGACTTTGGTAAACACTAAATTGATACTGATACTTACACATTTCTAGGACATTCTATGCCTGTGCGTCTTGGGCCCACTGGTCCAAGAGCTCCTTCTTCCTATGGTTGAGGTCAGCAAAATGGTGCTGGACCTGCTTACCAGTTTGAAGGATGTCAGTAGCACTGGTAAGAGCATGTGCAAGATGGTCCCAGGCCTACACTTTGTATTTGGAGCCCTGGTACTGGCCCTGCAGCAGTCTCCCCTCATGGTCTCTCACTAGGAGTCCAACCATGACCCTGGACTCCTGAATGCCCCAGCATTGTGCCTGAAAGTGCAAACTCTGTCCTATGCCAGCCATAGTGCCTGCAAGGATGAGGTACAACAGGTTATGGCTGTATTCCCATCTGTGAGGTTTAAATAGAGCCAAATTTCCACTATTTGCCATCATTGGACAATTTTAAATATGCTGAGCTAAGCTAAGCAACGTGCAAACCTGCTTAGCTATATTGAGCACTGCTTACCCATGAGCAAATCTGCTTAACTGGGATGCTCATTGCTTAGCATTTACATTTAAGCAATGCTTACACAAGCTTAGAATAGCTGAGCACTACTTATCATTGCTCACATTTCATTTTATAAAGTATCAGGATTGTGGAATTGATTCATCATTACTGACATATTATAATTTTATGTTTACCTTTCATGACATCCCCCTATGTGCTTTCATTAAATTATATTATCGTGTGACTATACTGTATGGAGTACCTTTGTTTATATGGGGGTTTCACATCTCTTCTAGACTGACATCTCACTTTTGGACCTGCTGCACTCCTGGTTGACAAAAACAGTTGCTACAGAATTTAAGTTTACAAAAATAATTTTAACACCACTTTTCCATAGAAAAATCAGCTGCCTGCCTTTGTAATTGAACCATGAAGACCTGCATGTAAAGCTGGGATTCTAACCACTACACTATACCTTCAATCTTACCACACCCTTCGCAATTCCCCATCCTCACCCTTTATACTTCTAAATTCTACCTACACACATCCAATAGTAAATTCTTCCAATGTATAAACCACCCACCCCATTATATGTCCTACTTTTATTCACACTTTTACTACTTCTTCCTCTAACCTTTGCCTACTTACTCACCTCCTATGAATACCCACTATATCCACACCCTCACTATCCTAATAAGGAAACCAATGCTCTATCCCTACCACTCCTTTATATCCATGCTAATACAACATCTTCACCCAATTACCTACTTGCAAAGTATCATAGAATACTACATATTAAATATAACACTCTAAATCTCAGGAAAGATCTACTTCTATACAGCAAATTCCGTAACCCAAGCTACATAGGATTACTACTCTCATTAAAGGATGGTGACATCCACCCTAACCCAGGCCCAACAACAACTCCTATCACTCTCCATAGCCACAATCACTCACCTATTGATTCTCTTAGTAAACCATCTAACTTCCTCCAAGTAGCTCATCTTAATATACATAGCATTAACAACAAAGTATCTCAACTCCAAGCTCTAGTAGAATTCTATTCCTTTGATATCCTCTGCTTAACAGAAACATGGTTAAAACCTGTAACCAAAGACAATGAAATCCTTCCACCTGGATATAACATGCTGAGACTCGACCATCTCCAGTCTTCATCTTAACAATGCCAAATCCATCTATATTATCTGTATGCATGTTCCTCCTGGTACTAACATTGCCACCATGGAAAATATCCTTTGCTGGCTATCCCAACAGCTGCCCCAAGAAACCATAATCCTAGGAGATATAAACATTGATTGGAACTGCTATTGTAGCAACCTCCCTACCACCCACATTAACCTATATGTGTTTTCTCAAACCATTACATCCCCCACCAGGATCAATAAAGCTAACAAGAAAGCAAGCATATTAGACTGGATTCTCATAAACCATCATCCTCACAATTATGATTCTGGAACCCTCTCTGATTATATAAGCGACCACTCACTTACCTATATCATCAAGCATAAAGCCTATACTCGTAACCAAACAAAGGATCGATGATACTGATAAAAGCCAATAACCAAGAACGTATCACCACAAACCAAGTTGGAAGCACTAACTCCGTTTAATAAAAATAAGAAAGCAATCCACATTAACGCATAACACACACAAAAAAGTTTTCATCTTCAACTTCTTCAGATGGCTAAAACATCACACACTTCCCATTTATGTATAACTTCATCCCATCAAACATCCAATAAAAAAACAGAAGTAATTAATAGGTAACAAATGCTCTTCCCACTCGTCTAAAAAAATAAATATGAATAAATATATATGTGTATATATGTAAAACACTAAAATTCATGAATTACACCAGTATTGAAACAATGAATTACATTTCCCATAAATGTTCTATCCTTGACATAAATATCTAGATATTGAAAAACATTTAAAAACCGCTAATAAAGTTAATCTAAAGCGTAAAATAATAAAGTGGTCTTGGGCTCCCTCTTGTGTCATAAAAATTATTCAAATATATGTATGTGTAAGTGTATATAATTAATCTAAAAATGATAAAAACATAGTTAAAGGACAATTCCAATTTGGCAGATCTTAATTTCAATACTGGCGCTAAGGAAATCATATCATTTAGGCCAGGAGATCTATTAGCTTCCAAAATTAGCTGCCAGTATAGTTCTCTGTACTCAACCAAGGTCTCCCACATGCCACCCCTGGGATCCAAGGGAACTACCTCAAGTACAAAAAACTGAAATCCTGTTGTTTTACATGTCATGCTATGTTTGTACAATGCATTGTTTTCACATTTATTCCTAATATCATAAAGATGTTCGTAAATTCTCTGTTTTAATTTTCTCTCAGATTTACCCACGTAAAAGGATTCACATTCCTTACAGGTAACTAAATATATAATCCCCTTGGTATCACAATTAACATAGGTGTGTAACAAAACATTTCTTCTTCTAGCTTCCAAATAATAGGAATCACCAGTTTTAAGGTAGGCACGTTAATTACACCTACCACATTTATACAACCCTTTCTTCACCCTAGTGGACTTTCCTTCCTTAGATTTGTTGGAGCCCCTTTCTAAAAAGTTTTTGATAGTACTCCCCCTATGGTAAATATGTGTTAAAGGTTCATCAAAAATGTATTTCAAATCTGAAACCTTAGAAAAATTATCCCATTCCCTATCTATTATCCTTCTCACAACACCAGACTGACCATCGTAGGTGGTGACAAACCCTGAGTTAAACTCTTTGCCTAACCCAGTACTCGACTTTTCTTCTTTTCCTTTTTGGGGAGATGTTTTCCCCAAAATTGGGGCAAACCTACCCTTCCTTTCTTCCCATACTTCTTTCAATATTTTATCAAATAATTCACAGGGATACCCTCTATTTAAAAATAACTCTTTCAATTTCATCACTTCACCTGTAAAAATTTTATCATCTGAGGTCATCCTGCACTTTCTAACAAGTTGCCCTTTCATTACCCCTTCTTCTGATGTAGTGGATGGGAACTAGTAAAATGTAGATACAAGTTTGAGAAGGTTTCCTTTCTATGAATCCTGGATACAAAATTTCCTTTGTTTTTCTTAATATTTACATCTAAATAAGTTAACTCATGTTCATTGAATTTATAGGTAAAATCAAAAAAATCAGTTGTACCCTTAAGGTAATCAACAAATTCATCAAAGTTATTTTGATTCCCTATCCATAAAAAACATAAGTCATCTAAAAACCTTCCAAAATTTACGTTGTTTTTCTTAATATTTACATCTAAATAAGTTAACTCATGTTCATTGAATTTATAGGTAAAATCAAAAAATTCAGTTGTACCCTTAAGGTAATCAACAAATTCATCAAAGTTATTTTGATTCCCTATCCATAAAAAACATAAGTCATCTAAAAACCTTCCATATAGTGTTCAATAACATTTGTAAGGGGACTTTAACAAGTATTCATTTTCCCAATAGGCCATAACTATATTGGCATAAGTAGGGGCACAATGTGCCCCCATGGCCACTCCTTTTTCTTGCTTAAAATATTCTCCTTGAAAAAAAGATAAAATTATTTTTTAACACCAATTCCATTAATACCAAAATTGTCCTAAACTCATTTTGGGTAATTTCCTTGTATCCAATCAACATCTCCTCAAAACATTCCATACCAACATCATGTGGTATACTAGTAAACAAATCAACTACATCCAAGGTCCCAAAAGCCAGTTCATCATCATACAAATGTTATTGGACACTATATGGAAGGTTTTTAGATGACTTATGTTTTTTATGGATAGGGAATCAAAATAACTTTGATGAATTTGTTGATTACCTTAAGGGTACAAATGAATTTTTTGATTTTACCTATAAATTCAATGAACATGAGTTAACTTATTTAGATGTAAATATTAAGAAAAACAACGGAAATTTTGTATCCAGGATTCATAGAAAGGAAACCTTCTCAAACTCGTATCTACATTTTACTAGTTCCCATCCACTACATCAGAAGAAGGGGGTAATGAAAGGGCAACTTATTAGAACGTGCAGGATGACCACAGATGATAAAATTTTTACAGGTGAAGTGATGAAATTGAAAGAGTTATTTTTAAATAGAGGGTATCCCGGTGAATTATTTGATAAAATATTGAAAGAAGTATGGGAAGAAAGGAAGGGTAGGTTTGCCCCAATTTTGTGGAAAACATCTCCCCAAAAAGGAAAAGAAGAAAAGTCGAGTACTGGGTTTGGCAAAGAGTTTAACTCAGGGTTTGTCACCACCTACGATGGTCAGTCTGGTGTTGTGAGAAGGATAATAGATAGGGAATGGGATAATTTTTCTAAGGTTTCAGATTTGAAATACATTTTTGATGAACCTTTAACACATATTTACCATAGGGGGAGTACTATCAAAACTTTTAGAAAGGGGCTCCAACAAATCTAAGGAAGGAAAGTCCACTAGGGTGAAGAAAGGGTTGTATAAATGTGGTAGGTGTAATTACTGTGCCTACCTTAAAACTGGTGATTCCTATTATTTGAAAGCTAGAAGAAGAAATGTATTATTACATACCTATGTTAATTGTGATACCAAGGGGATTATATATTTAGTTACCTGTAAGGAATGTGAATCCTTTTACGTGGGTAAATCTGAGAGAAAATTAAAACAGAGAATTTACGAACATCTTTATGATATTAGGAATAAATGTGAAAACAATGCATTGTACAAACATAGTATGACATGTAAAACAACAGGATTTCAGTTTTTTGTACTTGAGGTAGTTTCCTTGGATCCCAGGGGTGGCATGTGGGAGACCTTGGTTGAGTACAGAGAACTATACTGGCAGCTAATTTTGGAAGCTAATAGATCTCCTGGCCTAAATGATATGATTTCCTTAGCGCCAGTATTGAAATTAAGATCTGCCAAACTGTAATTGTCCTTTAACTATGTTTTTATCATTTTTAGATTAATTATATACACTTACACATACATATCTTTGAATATTTTTTATGACATAAGAGGGAGCCCAAGACCACTTTATTATTTTACGCTTTAGATTAACTTTATTAGTGGTTTTTAAATGTTTTTCAATATCTAGATATTTATGTCAAGGATAGAACATTTATGGGAAATGTAATTCATTGTTTCAATACTGGTGTAATTTATGAATTTTAGTGTTTTATATATATATATATATATATATATATATATATATATATATATATATATATATATATACACACATATATATTTATTCATATTTATTTTTTTAGACGAGTGGGAAGAGCATTTGTTACCTATTAATTACTTCTGTTTTTTTATTGGATGTTTCATGGGATGAAGTTGTACATAAATGGGAAGTGTGTGATGTTTTAGCCATCTGAAGAAGTTGAAGACGAAAACTTTTTTTGTGTGTGTTATGCATTAATGTGGATTGCTTTCTTATTTTTATTAAACTGAGTTAGTGCTTCCAACTTGGTTTGTGGTGATACGTTCTTGGTTTTAAAGCCTATACTCCCATTCCAACATCTGTCAGAAATATCAGATCCAAAAAGAACTTTAACCCTGATCTATTCAAAAAGGAACTAAGAGCTTGCAATTGGTCTCCCTTAAGACACGTCCCTTTAGAAGAAGCCATCAAATACTTTAACTCTAACTTCCTTGCCATTCTTAATCACCATGTTCCCATCAGATTAATTAGAATTAAAACCAAGTCTGCCCCATGGATTTCAAAAGAGACCAAACACAAAATGCATCTTAGAAATAAATATTGGGCCAAATGGAGAATGACTAAATCCCTGTAGACAAACAAACCTTTAGACAGTTAAGAAATGACACTAAGAAAGCTATACTCTTTGAAAAAAGAAATTACTACCTACAATTTCAACAAACTAACCAAAACAACCCACAAAAATTCTGGACTAGCATTAACCAATTACTCCATCCAGGTCAATCCACCACACTGAACCCTAAAAATACTGACCATAATAATCCCATACATACAGCCAATACATTCAATACCTTCTTTACTAATGCTATCCAAACACTAGCTAGTCAGCTGTCACCTAATAGCTTCACTTTACCTTCCTACAACTCAACCTCATCCCCTCCTTTACATTTTTAACCTGTCCCAACAACATATATTCTAACCCTTATACAAAAACTAAAACCATGCTCTCCTTCAGCAGACCAGCTACCTGCTGAATTTCTACAGCTATCAGCCAAAGCTATAGCATATCCTATTTCCATTCTGATCAATAGAACTATTACCGAAGGTCACATCCCTAGCTTATGGAAAGTCTCTCATATTATCCCCCTCCATAAAGGTGGACACGCCATTGAACTCTCCAACTACCGCCCCATTGCCCTTCTTTCTCCTTTGGCAAAGATCATGGAGAAATGCATCCACAGGCAATTACTTGACCACTTAACCCACAATAACTTGCTTTTCAGCTGTCAACATGGTTTCAGACCTTCACAAATCACTACCACTGCCCTCCTTTCCTTTACTGATTGCATAAACAAAAACCGCAACCTTAATAATCTTTCCTCTGCACTATTTATTGACCTGTCTAAAGCATTTGACATGGTAAATCATCAGATTCTCATCAACATACTCAAATCCCTGTCATTAGATGCACCTTCCATAAAATGGTTCCAGTCCTACCTAGATAAAAGACGACAAGCTGTAATTTGGCATAAGACTTTATCTACCCTCCAACCCGTTACCCTAGGTGTCCCTCAAGGGTCCATACTAGGACCTCTCCTCTTCTCCATATTTATTAATGACCTTCATTTAGCCATCCCCAAGCCACATGCATACAATATGCTGATGACTCCACACATATATGCTCAGCCAAATCCACTTCTGAACTTCACTCTCTTACCCAGAAGGTATTTAACACAGTTGAACAATGGTTCACACAGCGTTGCCTTCTTTTGAACCCCAAAAAAAACTAAACTCCTCCTCTTCAACCCTACTCACAAGTCCTCTCCTTTTGATTTCTCAGTTACATCCACCAATGGTACCATTATATCACCAGTCCCAACCACCAAACTACTGGGTATCACCATTGATAACAATCTGAACTTTGACATCCATATCAACAATACTATAAAAACTGTCAACAAAAACTTGGCTCTCTCTAGGATTAAACCCTTCCTTTCCCCCACAGCCAGAACAACTATGGCTCACACTCATCTAATCTCTATACTCCTCTATGCATCGCCCATGTTTACTAAGCTATCTAAAAATAACCTCAGCAAATTGGAAATGTCCTACAATAACATTGCCAGATTTGCTACAGGCAACCTTTTCAGAACCCTCCATTGCATAAATATAAAGCAGCTAGGATGGCTGGAACTACAAAACCTGATTAAATTCCACCAACTAACCATTGCCCATAAAACTCTTTATAAACCTTCCAGTACTCCTATTCTATTTACCCTCATCACCCCATATACAAATCTGAAGTCCTTACAGTCTTCACACAAACTTATTGTACACACCTCTAAACCTAACAACAAGGCTGGATTCTCTCTTTTCCAGTGCTGTCGGAAAACCCGGAATCTTCTCACCAGTGACCTTTCCTCGCTTCCTCTTTATCACTCTTCAAAAACAGACTGAAACTTTTCCTTAGAACACACTGGTTATGCCCCTGTACTAAACCTGACTAGGCATCTATCTATCTGTTCAAACTTAGCTCTGCCTATCCCATACTACTCATGAACTATTATACATTCCTTATTCACTATAAATACATCCTCCCTCTAAAGCTACACTGTGTCCAACCTCTGTGAATACCTTTTACTGAGGAATTTCTTTATTTTAATACAATTAACCTGTCTTCTTTGTTTTTATTTCTTCTTTTTATGTATTGTACCTGTATGTTGTATTGTATATGCATTCTTGCACTATAAGGATTTTTTTTTGTCCTCACTGAATTTTCTGTTTTAACCTGGAATATGTATTGTATATAAGAATGTTGCTATTTATTCATTTTTTTTGCTGTTTTTCTTGTTTCTGTCTTGGAGCTTATCTCCCCAGGCCTCTACTGAAAATGGACATATATCCAGTTAGACTAGCCTGGTCAACAAATGTAAAATAAATAAAATAATAAATACACTATCTCAGCTTGGAAATTTTGCCTCTGTATTTGCATTTATCTCCTAGGGGATGTTTAAGCTATGCTAAGAGGACAGCCATAACCCGCACACCCACTTAGCTATGCTCAAACATTCCTTAGGCTAGAAAAAAAATATATATATGTATTATTATTATTATTATATTATTATGTCATATAAGTGAGTCTTGTGGTGTTCTGACAGCTAATTGAGGACTGCAATTGTGAAATAATGGCATTCATTTGGCTTTCATGCTTCTATCTTTCAGGGACTCCTGCTAATACATCCTGTTTTCTATCAACTTTCTAAGTGTGTGGGGACAATATTTCAGGCGTGTCCCTAATTTATTATTTATTCCCCCCATCATTTGTGCCTTTGTCAACATGCACTGCTGTAAGGGAATATTGGCATAGATTTGCTTTCAGACTTCTACCCTTCCATAATTCTTGCTAATGCATGACCTGTTCTCTATTAACTTTCTATGTTTGTGAGGGATATATGTGTGTTTTGTCCCTTTGAGGGATTTATCCCGTACGTGTGCATTTGCACACATTTCCTGCTTTAGCAGGTTACAGAGGTATCATACAGCACTTTAGCAATGCAGGGGTTGTGTCACAGAAACTGTCACACACACCCTGCATTACTTTAGTCGTGCTGATGTTTCTTTCAGTGTCCGCAGTCACTGAAATTATCATTATCTCATTTCATTCTATGGACACTGAATACTGGCATAATATTAGAGAAAATCTCTAATATTATGCCAGCTAGGCTTAGAAAGTGCCATATAGCACTTTCTGAGTGAAGGGGGCATGTTCAGTGTCCATGCACTACTTGGACACACCCTTGCATTTATTCAAGGTTCATGTCCGTATAGGAAGTACAGCAGCATGCCTTCATGAATATTCAAGGTGCACTGCTGCTGTGCTAAACGGGCATGAACCATTCCGAGCAAGAATTGCCTTATTCTTGCACTGAATTTCTTGAATCCAGGGGAGTGTTATTTGCAGAAATATATTCGGTTACTAACTGAATACATTTCTGCAAATAACAAAACGAAGGCATGACACCTCACAAAAAAAAATGTATTACAGTCTGTAGGCATGCCAGTGGCTAAATATATGGATGGCCATTGGCATGGAAAAGTGCTTAATGTTTGTAAAGATCTCGGTCGTTTAATCATAGGGCACTGGTGTGCAAACCGGATCGTGCCGAAAATAAAAAAGATGTGGAAACTCATTTTTAACTCATTAACCCCGAGTAGCTTCTCATGGTGCCTGTGTGTTTAACACCGAGCACCCGTGAGAAGATAGTTATTTCAAGCTCTTAACCCCGAGTGCTTCCTGAAGCGAGAGAAACTGTAGTGCAAATCTGTAGTTGAACCTAATGTAAAACACACTGACATCGTAACTGAACCTGTAAATTACATTATACAGTTACAATTCAGTGTGTTTTTACATTAAGTTCACATTCAAGTTTTACTTCTAATTCAGTCTAAAAGTTTGTGATAAGCAAGTGGTGGCAGCCAATCGGATTCTTGCAATCCAAGCCACCACTTGCATACAGCTCCACCCCCAACTTAATTTTTTTTGTTTTATTCCAATAAATAGAGGGTCCAGCAACAGGTATTTCTTTTCTTTGGAATAATATTTGGAGACTTTACCTGCTACTGAATCCCTCTATTTTATTTCTGCACTCATAGATTGCCAGAGATCACCATTGATGCTCACCGGCATTTGCTGCAAGGAGTTCCTGGTTAGACTATCCAAAAGAGCTGCTCTTTTATACCACATCAGGTAAGCTGTTGCTTCATATCCTTCAGAAAATGCGTGCTAACACTAATGGATAGCTGTAAGTGGAGTTGGATTTAATGTTACAGCGTAAGGATTTACAATTACTGCTGTAATCATTGCATTTATTCGATGCCGAATACTGCTGTCAGTACTTTTCCGTTAGCACGGGAGCACTTCTAACGCAGTAGCACAAATGAGCTAACTTAGCCTGTTTAATGTGATAGAGCAACATTTAAAAAGTTCCTGATTTGCAGTCTTTTTTCCCTTACTATTTGTGGCTTTATCTCAGATACCTGAAAGAACCAAGAGCATTGATTTTGCCACCGATCAATGCTGGTGACTAACAGCAGCTAAAATGTGTCAGAAGAATACTGACATGAGTGCCAAAGGCCAACAGTTTGAAGATTCTGAAGAAAGGCCAAACCTTGCCGCCCTCTGTCCTGCGAGCTCTTACACCGCCACTGGGACAGCCTGCAGCGCTGGCCTGAAATGTATATAGTCATTTATGTAGCTCTATGTGGCAGCATGCAATTTCAGCTGACTCAGAATTACAAGTTTTTTTTTTATTATTTACTTACTTACTTATTTGCTTTGTTGGCTGGGAAGGTAGGATCTCAGCAGACTTGTGGAACAGCTTAAATAAGCTGAAGAGGCTTAAACTTCCTCAGTAGGACGTGATTGAAAGTGGAGTCAATTGTAATGTGTGCATGCAGTATTAGCAAGCACTCGCAATTGTTTCACAGCTCCCGATGACGATCCTCAGTGGTTCACTACCAATTGAAACAGAACAAAAGTACGACACAAACTCGGATACTGAAAAATGAGAGACATCTGACAGGTATACCTCTCCCCCTGTATGTGCTGGTATTGTGGACAAAGCCAAAAGGAATCAGGGTTGACAGACAAAGATCTCTGACAGGATTAATGAACAATTAATCATAATTTATAAATGCAAATAACTTATTCACATTTAAAACTGCATGCGTGTGCTACCACATTTGAAGTGTTGTCCCGATAATGGAAAAGTACCCTGCTGTCTATAAAGTAATGCAATACCACTGTCATCAGTTTTTTGGAAGCGCTGTTTTGTTAGATCTTTCTTAGCAGAGCAGTTGCATCTTTGGATTTACTGACTGATTCCCTGTTATTGCTCAATCTGACCGCAAAACTATTTTACTTTATGTAATAAACATCTTTCTCTCCTTCAGTTGTTATGGCCACTGAGGGCAAGACGGCTAGGGGGAAGCTAACATAGTTTTCATAGGTTCCTTTCCTACTTTTGGCCATGAATTTCTTCCTTCTGTTACAGAGCCTATTGATGTTGTGATTCCACCAAAGGTGGCTGTTATTTATTTTGGTTTAGCTGTTGGGTTGCATGGTCAGTGTTTCCAATAATACATGGGTTTCCTGGGTCACAGAGGGGGGCCTATGTCTTGCAAGTAAGTGCTATGGGATTTGAACTGTGATAAACAGAGAGCGAAGAGCAGGAAACTTTCACCAAAGTTTATTAAAATACGCTACACACTAAGACATTGTGTCTTAGTGTGTAGTGTGCTATTTTAATAAACTTTGGTGAAAATTTCCTGCTCTTCGCTCTTTGTTTATCACAGTTCTAGTTTTTGGAAGTATTTTTTGGAACCACCGTTTCATTTGCTATGGGATTTGGCTTATGGCACTTTCAAGATGGAGAAGCTCAAGTTCATTGTTCTGTTTGACATGCCATGAGTCCTGCACAACCACCTTTAGTAGTTTTCATAAGTAATGTCTGCATTTTAAACCTGTACCGAACTGCTGTCTGGGTACTTTGCTATTTGGAATTTCTTATAGCAGCATAAAATGAACAAGCAAGAGTAGCTGGCATTGCAGTCATTTGATTTTTTTTGTATTCTTTATATTTACAGCCTCTAGCATATGTTTCACAATTTTTTTTAAATTATATGAAGTAGTTAAATGTGTTTGCAGTTCTTTAGAATGTGGTTATTGTACTACTGTGTAATTTTAGTTTTCATAAGTAATATCTGCATTTTAAACCTGTACCGAACTGCTGTCTGGGTACTTTGCTACTTGAATTTCTTTTGCAGCATAAAATGTAATTTGCTTTTATCTGATTGGTGTTTTTGTATATGGAAATATAAAATAGAGCTTTCAGTATTATTAAAAATGTAGGCTTTTGTGATCAGATGCTGTTCTTCTTTGGTTTATCTTTTGCCAGTATTGCACTAAGTAGAGTTGACATTGTGAAAGGTGTTAAGTGTGCTATTTATGTATGGGGAAATAAACTAAGAATCCTTTGTACAGTTTTTGAAGTTTTAGAACAACCTTGGGCATGTGATAGTGGATTGCCAAGTCTGTTTGTGTTATTACAGGTAGTATACTTGCTTTTGATGCAGAAGGCTGTGGGTTCTACTTCCACAATATGTAGATGGATTGCTGATACTGTACTGTGTTGTACTTTTTACTTTGGCGGAGATACCTAGTAACTATGAACTTATCAGTTTGCCATCCATTCCCTAATGCAATCTTACTAGAGCAAACTCTAGCTATGCCACTGATCAGTAAGCCATGGAAAATGACTTTTTTGGGTCCTAGCTAACTATAATATTATTTTCCTAAGATTAAAGTATTGCCTACCATAAAATGCCCTACTTTTACCACAAACCCACATACTGCAAGTCATCAAAAACAAAATCCACCGTTAACAGGCCTGCTGGTAAACAGACTCGCTCATTAGTTCCTTTCAGTACAACTTAGTCCGCATAGTGGCTCCATCATTAAACATAGGGCCAGATTCAGGAAGCCTCCGTGTAAGAGTTATAACTCTTACACGGAGGCTGCAGTTAAACTGTGTGATGTCAGCATGTCATGCATATGCATGAGGTGCATGAGGCATGCTGAATCACACCAGTAACTCTTACACGGTCCGTGTAAGAGAGTAGGGGGCGTGTCTGTAGGCTAAGCTCTGCAAGTGGACACGCCCCCGGAAAACTAGAATGGCTGAAAGTAAACAGCCACGAGAAAGGCCATGAAAATGTGAATAAACACACTATACAACACATGCCCCGACTGGCCATCAGTGTATAAAGTGAAGAGATGTCATAAAAGTAAATGAAAACTTTTTTTTTTTTTGTTAAACCCCGTAAATGTTTGCTACTGTGTGGTTTTTAGATGACTTATGTTTTTTATGGATAGGGAATCAAAATAACTTTGATGAATTTGTTGATTACCTTAAGGGTACAAATGAATTTTTTGATTTTACCTATAAATTCAATGAACATGAGTTAACTTATTTAGATGTAAATATTAAGAAAAACAACGGAAATTTTGTATCCAGGATTCATAGAAAGGAAACCTTCTCAAACTCGTATCTACATTTTACTAGTTCCCATCCACTACATCAGAAGAAGGGGGTAATGAAAGGGCAACTTATTAGAACGTGCAGGATGACCACAGATGATAAAATTTTTACAGGTGAAGTGATGAAATTGAAAGAGTTATTTTTAAATAGAGGGTATCCCGGTGAATTATTTGATAAAATATTGAAAGAAGTATGGGAAGAAAGGAAGGGTAGGTTTGCCCCAATTTTGTGGAAAACATCTCCCCAAAAAGGAAAAGAAGAAAAGTCGAGTACTGGGTTAGGCAAAGAGTTTAACTCAGGGTTTGTCACCACCTACGATGGTCAGTCTGGTGTTGTGAGAAGGATAATAGATAGGGAATGGGATAATTTTTCTAAGGTTTCAGATTTGAAATACATTTTTGATGAACCTTTAACACATATTTACCATAGGGGGAGTACTATCAAAAACTTTTTAGAAAGGGGCTCCAACAAATCTAAGGAAGGAAAGTCCACTAGGGTGAAGAAAGGGTTGTATAAATGTGGTAGGTGTAATTACTGTGCCTACCTTAAAACTGGTGATTCCTATTATTTGAAAGCTAGAAGAAGAAATGTATTATTACATACCTATGTTAATTGTGATACCAAGGGGATTATATATTTAGTTACCTGTAAGGAATGTGAATCCTTTTACGTGGGTAAATCTGAGAGAAAATTAAAACAGAGAATTTACGAACATCTTTATGATATTAGGAATAAATGTGAAAACAATGCATTGTACAAACATAGTATGACATGTAAAACAACAGGATTTCAGTTTTTTGTACTTGAGGTAGTTTCCTTGGATCCCAGGGGTGGCATGTGGGAGACCTTGGTTGAGTACAGAGAACTATACTGGCAGCTAATTTTGGAAGCTAATAGATCTCCTGGCCTAAATGATATGATTTCCTTAGCGCCAGTATTGAAATTAAGATCTGCCAAACTGTAATTGTCCTTTAACTATGATTTTATCATTTTTAGATTAATTATATACACTTACACATACATATCTTTGAATAATTTTTATGACACAAGAGGGACCCCAAGACCACTTTATTATTTTACGCTTTAGATTAACTTTATTAGTGGTTTTTAAATGTTTTTCAGTATCTGGATATTTATGTCAAGGATAGAACATTTATGGAAAATGTAATTCATTGTTTCAATACTGGTGTAATTTATGAATTTTAGTGTTTTTTATATATATATATATATATATATATATATATATATATATATATATATATACACATATATATTTATTCATATTTATTTTTTTAGACGAGTGGGAAGAGCATTTGTTACCTATTAATTACTTCTGTTTTTTTATTGGATGTTTCATGGGATGAAGTTGTACATAAATGGGAAGTGTGTGATGTTTTAGCCATCTGAAGAAGTTGAAGACGAAAACTTTTTTTGTGTGTGTTATGCATTAATGTGGATTGCTTTCTTATTTTTATTAAACTGAGTTAGTGCTTCCAACTTGGTTTGTGGTGATACGTTCTTGGTTTTAAA
This sequence comes from Protopterus annectens, assembly GCF_019279795.1. Classification (NCBI taxonomy): domain Eukaryota; kingdom Metazoa; phylum Chordata; order Ceratodontiformes; family Protopteridae; genus Protopterus; species Protopterus annectens. The sequence continues at coordinate 500,484,116 of NC_056736.1, forward strand.
GCCTATACTCCCATTCCAACATCTGTCAGAAATATCAGATCCAAAAAGAACTTTAACCCTGATCTATTCAAAAAGGAACTAAGAGCTTGCAATTGGTCTCCCTTAAGACACGTCCCTTTAGAAGAAGCCATCAAATACTTTAACTCTAACTTCCTTGCCATTCTTAATCACCATGTTCCCATCAGATTAATTAGAATTAAAACCAAGTCTGCCCCATGGATTTCAAAAGAGACCAAACACAAAATGCATCTTAGAAATAAATATTGGGCCAAATGGAGAATGACTAAATCCCTGTAGACAAACAAACCTTTAGACAGTTAAGAAATGACACTAAGAAAGCTATACTCTTTGAAAAAAGAAATTACTACCTACAATTTCAACAAACTAACCAAAACAACCCACAAAAATTCTGGACTAGCATTAACCAATTACTCCATCCAGGTCAATCCACCACACTGAACCCTAAAAATACTGACCATAATAATCCCATACATACAGCCAATACATTCAATACCTTCTTTACTAATGCTATCCAAACACTAGCTAGTCAGCTGTCACCTAATAGCTTCACTTTACCTTCCTACAACTCAACCTCATCCCCTCCTTTACATTTTAACCTGTCCCAACAACATATATTCTAACCCTTATACAAAAACTAAAACCATGCTCTCCTTCAGCAGACCAGCTACCTGCTGAATTTCTACAGCTATCAGCCAAAGCTATAGCATATCCTATTTCCATTCTGATCAATAGAACTATTACCGAAGGTCACATCCCTAGCTTATGGAAAGTCTCTCATATTATCCCTCCATAAAGGTGGACACGCCATTGAACTCTCCAACTACCGCCCCATTGCCCTTCTTTCTCCTTTGGCAAAGATCATGGAGAAATGCATCCACAGGCAATTACTTGACCACTTAACCCACAATAACTTGCTTTTCAGCTGTCAACATGGTTTCAGACCTTCACAAATCACTACCACTGCCCTCCTTTCCTTTACTGATTGCATAAACAAAACCGCAACCTTAATAATCTTTCCTCTGCACTATTTATTGACCTGTCTAAAGCATTTGACATGGTAAATCATCAGATTCTCATCAACATACTCAAATCCCTGTCATTAGATGCACCTTCCATAAAATGGTTCCAGTCCTACCTAGATAAAAGACGACAAGCTGTAATTTGGCATAAGACTTTATCTACCCTCCAACCCGTTACCCTAGGTGTCCCTCAAGGGTCCATACTAGGACCTCTCCTCTTCTCCATATTTATTAATGACCTTCATTTAGCCATCCCCAAGCCACATGCATACAATATGCTGATGACTCCACACATATATGCTCAGCCAAATCCACTTCTGAACTTCACTCTCTTACCCAGAAGGTATTTAACACAGTTGAACAATGGTTCACACAGCGTTGCCTTCTTTTGAACCCCAAAAAAAACTAAACTCCTCCTCTTCAACCCTACTCACAAGTCCTCTCCTTTTGATTTCTCAGTTACATCCACCAATGGTACCATTATATCACCAGTCCCAACCACCAAACTACTGGGTATCACCATTGATAACAATCTGAACTTTGACATCCATATCAACAATACTATAAAAACTGTCAACAAAAAACTTGAGTCTCTCTATAGGATTAAACCCTTCCTTTCCCCCACAGCCAGAACAACTATGGCTCACACTCATCTAATCTCTATACTCCTCTATGCATCGCCCATGTTTACTAAGCTATCTAAAAATAACCTCAGCAAATTGGAAATGTCCTACAATAACATTGCCAGATTTGCTACAGGCAACCTTTTCAGAACCCTCCATTGCATAAATATAAAGCAGCTAGGATGGCTGGAACTACAAAACCTGATTAAATTCCACCAACTAACCATTGCCCATAAAACTCTTTATAAACCTTCCAGTACTCCTATTCTATTTACCCTCATCACCCCATATACAAATCTGAAGTCCTTACAGTCTTCACACAAACTTATTGTACACACCTCTAAACCTAACAACAAGGCTGCGGATTCTCTCTTTTCCAGTGCTGTCGGAAAAACCCGGAATCTTCTCACCAGTGACCTTTCCTCGCTTCCCTCTTTATCACTCTTCAAAAACAGACTGAAACTTTTCCTTAGAACACACTGGTTATGCCCCTGTACTAAACCTGACTAGGCATCTATCTATCTGTTCAAACTTAGCTCTGCCTATCCCATACTACTCATGAACTATTATACATTCCTTATTCACTATAAATACATCCTCCCTCTAAAGCTACACTGTGTCCAACCTCTGTGAATACCTTTTACTGAGGAATTTCTTTATTTTAATACAATTAACCTGTCTTCTTTGTTTTTATTTCTTCTTTTTATGTATTGTACCTGTATGTTGTATTGTATATGCATTCTTGCACTATAAGGATTTTTTTTTGTCCTCACTGAATTTTCTGTTTTAACCTGGAATATGTATTGTATATAAGAATGTTGCTATTTATTCATTTTTTTTGCTGTTTTTCTTGTTTCTGTCTTGGAGCTTATCTCCCCAGGCCTCTACTGAAAATGGACATATATCCAGTTAGACTAGCCTGGTCAACAAATGTAAAATAAATAAAATAATAAATACACTATCTCAGCTTGGAAATTTTGCCTCTGTATTTGCATTTATCTCCTAGGGGATGTTTAAGCTATGCTAAGAGGACAGCCATAACCCGCACACCCACTTAGCTATGCTCAAACATTCCTTAGGCTAGAAAAAAAATATATATATGTATTATTATTATTATTATATTATTATGTCATATAAGTGAGTCTTGTGGTGTTCTGACAGCTAATTGAGGACTGCAATCGTGAAATAATGGCATTCATTTGGCTTTCATGCTTCTATCTTTCAGGGACTCCTGCTAATACATCCTGTTTTCTATCAACTTTCTAAGTGTGTGGGGACAATATTTCAGGCGTGTCCCTAATTTATTATTTATTCCCCCCATCATTTGTGCCTTTGTCAACATGCACTGCTGTAAGGGAATATTGGCATAGATTTGCTTTCAGACTTCTACCCTTCCATAATTCTTGCTAATGCATGACCTGTTCTCTATTAACTTTCTATGTTTGTGAGGGATATATGTGTGTTTTGTCCCTTTTGAGGGATTTATCCCCGTTACGTGTGCATTTGCACACATTTCCTGCTTTAGCAGGTTACAGAGGTATCATACAGCACTTTAGCAATGCAGGGGTTGTGTCACAGAAACTGTCACACACACCCTGCATTACTTTAGTCGTGCTGATGTTTCTTTCAGTGTCCGCAGACACTGAAATTATCATTATCTCATTTCATTCTATGGACACTGAAATACTGGCATAATATTAGAGAAAATCTCTAATATTATGCCAGCTAGGCTTAGAAAGTGCCATATAGCACTTTCTGAGTGAAGGGGGCATGTTCAGTGTCCATGCACTACTTGGACACACCCTTGCATTTATTCAAGGTTCATGTCCATATAGGAAGTACAGCAGCATGCCTTCATGAATATTCAAGGTGCACTGCTGCTGTGCTAAACGGGCATGAACCATTCCGAGCAAGAATTGCCTTATTCTTGCACTGAATTTCTTGAATCCAGGGGAGTGTTATTTGCAGAAATATATTCGGTTACTAACTGAATACATTTCTGCAAATAACAAAATGAAGGCATGACACCTCACAAAAAAAAATGTATTACAGTCTGTAGGCATGCCAGTGGCTAAATATATGGATGGCCATTGGCATGGAAAAGTGCTTAATGTTTGTAAAGATCTCGGTCGTTTAATCATAGGGCACTGGTGTGCAAACCGGATCGTGCCGAAAATAAAAAAGATGTGGAAACTCATTTTTAACTCATTAACCTGAGTGCTTCTCATGGTGCCTGTGTGTTTAACACCGAGCACCCGTGAGAAGATAGTTATTTCAAGCTCTTAACCCCGAGTGCTTCCTGAAGCGAGAGAAACTGTAGTGCAAATCTGTAGTTGAACCTAATGTAAAACACACTGACATCGTAACTGAACCTGTAAATTACATTATACAGTTACAATTCAGTGTGTTTTTACATTAAGTTCACATTCAAGTTTTACTTCTAATTCAGTCTAAAAGTTTGTGATAAGCAAGTGGTGGCAGCCAATCGGATTCTTGCAATCCAAGCCACCACTTGCATACAGCTCCACCCCCAACTTAATTTTTTTTGTTTTATTCCAATAAATAGAGGGTCCAGCAACAGGTATTTCTTTTCTTTGGAATAATATTTGGAGACTTTACCTGCTACTGAATCCCTCTATTTTATTTCTGCACTCATAGATTGCCAGAGATCACCATTGATGCTCACCGGCATTTGCTGCAAGGAGTTCCTGGTTAGACTATCCAAAAGAGCTGCTCTTTTATACCACATCAGGTAAGCTGTTGCTTCATATCCTTCAGAAAATGCGTGCTAACACTAATGGATAGCTGTAAGTGGAGTTGGATTTAATGTTACAGCGTAAGGATTTACAATTACTGCTGTAATCATTGCATTTATTCGATGCCGAATACTGCTGTCAGTACTTTTCCGTTAGCACGGGAGCACTTCTAACGCAGTAGCACAAATGAGCTAACTTAGCCTGTTTAATGTGATAGAGCAACATTTAAAAAGTTCCTGATTTGCAGTCTTTTTCCCTTACTATTTGTGGCTTTATCTCAGATACCTGAAAGAACCAAGAGCATTGATTTTGCCACCGATCAATGCTGGTGACTAACAGCAGCTAAAATGTGTCAGAAGAATACTGACATGAGTGCCAAAGGCCAACAGTTTGAAGATTCTGAAGAAAGGCCAAACCTTGCCGCCCTCTGTCCTGCGAGCTCTTACACCGCCACTGGGACAGCCTGCAGCGCTGGCCTGAAATGTATATAGTCATTTATATAGCTCTATGTGGCAGCATGCAATTTCAGCTGACTCAGAATTACAAGTTTTTTTTTTATTATTTACTTACTTACTTATTTGCTTTGTTGGCTGGGAAGGTAGGATCTCAGCAGACTTGTGGAACAGCTTAAATAAGCTGAAGAGGCTTAAACTTCCTCAGTAGGACGTGATTGAAAGTGGAGTCAATTGTAATGTGTGCATGCAGTATTAGCAAGCACTCGCAATTGTTTCACAGCTCCCGATGACGATCCTCAGTGGTTCACTACCAATTGAAACAGAACAAAAGTACGACACAAACTCGGATACTGAAAAATGAGAGACATCTGACAGGTATACCTCTCCCCCTGTATGTGCTGGTATTGTGGACAAAGCCAAAAGGAATCAGGGTTGACAGACAAAGATCTCTGACAGGATTAATGAACAATTAATCATAATTTATAAATGCAAATAACTTATTCACATTTAAAACTGCATGCGTGTGCTACCACATTTGAAGTGTTGTCCCGATAATGGAAAAGTACCCTGCTGTCTATAAAGTAATGCAATACCACTGTCATCAGTTTTGGAAGCGCTGTTTTGTTAGATCTTTCTTAGCAGAGCAGTTGCATCTTTGGATTTACTGACTGATTCCCTGTTATTGCTCAATCTGACCGCAAAACTATTTTACTTTATGTAATAAACATCTTTCTCTCCTTCAGTTGTTATGGCCACTGAGGGCAAGACGGCTAGGGGGAAGCTAACATAGTTTTCATAGGTTCCTTTCCTACTTTTGGCCATGAATTTCTTCCTTCTGTTACAGAGCCTATTGATGTTGTGATTCCACCAAAGGTGGCTGTTATTTATTTTGGTTTAGCTGTTGGGTTGCATGGTCAGTGTTTCCAATAATACATGGGTTTCCTGGGTCACAGAGGGGGGCCTATGTCTTGCAAGTAAGTGCTATGGGATTTGAACTGTGATAAACAGAGAGCGAAGAGCAGGAAACTTTCACCAAAGTTTATTAAAATAGCACGCTACACACTAAGACATTGTGTCTTAGTGTGTAGTGTGCTATTTTAATAAACTTTGGTGAAAATTTCCTGCTCTTCGCTCTTTGTTTATCACAGTTCTAGTTTTTGGAAGTATTTTTTGGAACCACCGTTTCATTTGCTATGGGATTTGGCTTATGGCACTTTCAAGATGGAGAAGCTCAAGTTCATTGTTCTGTTTGACATGCCATGAGTCCTGCACAACCACCTTTAGTAGTTTTCATAAGTAATGTCTGCATTTTAAACCTGTACCGAACTGCTGTCTGGGTACTTTGCTATTTGGAATTTCTTATAGCAGCATAAAATGAACAAGCAAGAGTAGCTGGCATTGCAGTCATTTGATTTTTTTTGTATTCTTTATATTTACAGCCTCTAGCATATGTTTCACAATTTTTTTTAAATTATATGAAGTAGTTAAATGTGTTTGCAGTTCTTTAGAATGTGGTTATTGTACTACTGTGTAATTTTAGTTTTCATAAGTAATATCTGCATTTTAAACCTGTACCGAACTGCTGTCTGGGTACTTTGCTACTTGGAATTTCTTTTTGCAGCATAAAATGTAATTTGCTTTTATCTGATTGGTGTTTTTGTATATGGAAATATAAAATAGAGCTTTCAGTATTATTAAAAATGTAGGCTTTTGTGATCAGATGCTGTTCTTCTTTGGTTTATCTTTTGCCAGTATTGCACTAAGTAGAGTTGACATTGTGAAAGGTGTTAAGTGTGCTATTTATGTATGGGGAAATAAACTAAGAATCCTTTGTACAGTTTTTGAAGTTTTAGAACAACCTTGGGCATGTGATAGTGGATTGCCAAGTCTGTTTGTGTTATTACAGGTAGTATACTTGCTTTTGATGCAGAAGGCTGTGGGTTCTACTTCCACAATATGTAGATGGATTGCTGATACTGTACTGTGTTGTACTTTTACTTTGGCGGAGATACCTAGTAACTATGAACTTATCAGTTTGCCATCCATTCCCTAATGCAATCTTACTAGAGCAAACTCTAGCTATGCCACTGATCAGTAAGCCATGGAAAATGACTTTTTTGGGTCCTAGCTAACTATAATATTATTTTCCTAAGATTAAAGTATTGCCTACCATAAAATGCCCTACTTTTACCACAAACCCACATACTGCAAGTCATCAAAAACAAAATCCACCGTTAACAGGCCTGCTGGTAAACAGACTCGCTCATTAGTTCCTTTCAGTACAACTTAGTCCGCATAGTGGCTCCATCATTAAACATAGGGCCAGATTCAGAGCCTCCGCGTAAGAGTTATAACTCTTACACGGAGGTTGCAGTTAAACTGTGTGATGTCAGCATGTCATGCATATGCATGAGGTGCATGAGGCATGCTGAATCACACCAGTAACTCTTACACGGTCCGTGTAAGAGAGTAGGGGGCGTGTCTGTAGGCTAAGCTCTGCAAGTGGACACGCCCTGAAAACTAGAATGGCTGAAAGTAAACAGCCACGAAAGGCCATGAAAATGTGAATAAACACACTATACAACACATGCCCCGACTGGCCATCAGTGTATAAAGTGAAGAGATGTCATAAAAGTAAATGAAAACTTTTTTTTTTTTGTTAAACCCG